>NC_086452.1:292921817-293077029 GCF_028390025.1 Pseudophryne corroboree | reverse complement strand
GTAAAGTTTGAATTTTGGCTTCAAAATTGGTGAAGTGCTAAGGGGGCATTCAGTTGTTTCTTGTAGCTGTAGCTCCAGCCTAAAGTGACTGGAAACTATTCAGTTGTTTGGGTCACCAGCTCTGTGCTTGTTGCAATGGCCACATTCTCACGGCCAAAAGAAACTGAATTAGGTGCGGAAAGCAGCTTTTCCCGTAGTAAGTGCAGCGCGAGCTGCAGTTAAGTGATACCTGCCTCTCAAACCCAGCCCAATAGCCCTAATTTGGGCAAATTTCAGCTCACACCTCAGGAGGATGAGTAGAAATCCAGGTGCACCAAACAATTGAACAGCTGCCTGTTCACTTTAGACGGGTGCTATGGGTGAGAAACATTTGTCGTTTCACCCACCCCCCCCTCTCTTTCTCCAAAGAGCGGTTTGTGGTGCAGGCAACTGTACTTTGTACATTATTTCTTTCATACTTCTGGGGGACGCTGCGCACTTACTAATGGGTTAGGGTGTGTGGGTATGGAGTTTAATACAGAACTTATAAAAAGTAACTCCTCCCCCCTCCAACCCCTCCCATCTACAGTCTCAGCCAGTACCTCACTCAGTTTTTGTTTTGTGCCTTGGAGGACAGTCACAGATTATTTTTCTCATACGTCCTAGAGGATGCTGGGGACGGTTCAAGAAACATGGGGTATAGACGGGATCCGCAGGAGACATGGGCACTTTAAGACTTTAAAAGGGGTGTGAACTGGCTCCTCCCTCTATGCCACTCCTCCAGACTCCAGTTTAGAATCTGTGCCCAGTGAGACTGTTTGCACACTGGGGAGTTCTCCAGAGTGTCTCAGAAAAGGCTTATGTTAGGTTTATTTTCAGGGAGAACTGCTGGCAACATCGTGGGACTTAGGGGTGAGAAGCAGACCTACTTCTGTGAGTTTCAAGGCTCTGCTTCTTAGGCTACATGACACCATTAGCTCCTGAGGGTCTGAACGCTAGGTACGCCTAGATGCTCGTTCCCGGAGCCCGCCGTCACCCTCCTTACAGAGTCAGAAGACGGGCGAGTAGAAGAAGATCAGAAGACTTCAGTGACGGCTTGGAGGTACCGCACAGCGGCCGCGCTGCGCGCCATGCTCCCACACCCAGCGGCACTACAGGGTGCAGGGCGTGGAGGGGGGCACCCTGGGCAGCATGTAAATCCGCTTTACACCGGGCAAAAGTGGTTTTTAAGTGCCTAGGCACTGAATCCGGGCCCCTGCCAGTATAAATATTGAATAAAATAGCGGTGCTGAAGCGCGCCATTGAGGGGGCGTGGCTTAGCCCTCACAGCTCTCGCCAGCGCCATTTTCTCTCCACAGAGCTGCAGAGACTCTTCATCTCCCCTGCTGTACAAGTAACAGGTTGCAAAAAAAAAAAAAAAAGGTGGGGGGGGGGGGGGGGCACAGTATATTTGGTGCTATTTAATGTAATATAAAGCGCTAACAGGTCTGGGACTTTATATAAAAGTGTTCAGAACCGGGATATGCGCTGGGTTGTGAGCTGGCAAACTTCCTCTGTGTTTCTCTGACGGGCTTTACTGTGGGTCTGTCCCCTATATGCCCAGTGTGTTTGTGTGTCGGTGCACGTATGTCGACATGTCTGAGGTAGAGTGCTCTTCCCAGGAGGTGGCTGGATTAGGGAAAGAAACGGCTGTGGGTCTGACCCTGTCGGCACCGCCGACTCCTGATTGGGTAAATGTTCTGAGTGCTTTGAATGCGAATGTTGCTCGGTTGAATAAAAGATCGGATAAAGTCTCAAAACCAGGCATGGAAAAAATCCGTAGAGGATGTGTTCAGACCCCCTCGGGGTCACAAAAGCGTTCATTTACCCAGATAGCAGATAGATACCGACACGGACTCTGACTCCAGTGTCGACTATAGTGATGCCAAATTAAATCCAAAACTGGCTAAGAGCATTCAGTACATGATTGTGGCGATAAAAGACGTGTTACATATCACTGAGGACCCTGCTGTTCCTGATACAAGGGTCTGTATGTTTAAAGGAAAGAAACCTGAGGTAATGTTTCCTCCCTCTCATGAACTGAACACGCTTTTTGAACAGGTCTGGGAAAATCCTGACAAGAAGTTTCAGATTCCCAAGAGAATTCCGGTGGCATATCCGTTCCTCTCGGGGGATAGGAAAAAGTGGGAGTTACCCTCACTGTGGACAAAGCTTTATCACGGCTGTCCAAAAAGGTGGCGTTGCCGTCCCCTGAAACGGCAGCCCTAAAGGAACCTGCGGATCATAAGCAGGAAAATACTTTGAAATCCATTTATGTCCCTACGGCAGTGGTTCCCAGACTGTGTGCCGTGGCTCCCTGGGGTGCCTCGGGACACTTGCATGGGTGCCTTGGATTGGAGGTTCAGGACCAATTCAAATTATTTATAGTCAATATAATAGGAAAAACTAGTGCTAGTAGCTATCAGTCATAAAATATGGGGACAAACAGAAGCAAATCTTGTCCCTCACCACACAATTGAGCCTAAGGATGACATATAAACACAATCTACTTAATGTAATTTCTCTGACGTCCTAGTGGATGCTGGGAACTCCGTAAGGACTATGGGGAATAGACGGGCTCCGCAGGAGACTGGGCACTCTAAAAGAAAGATTAGGTACTATCTGGTGTGCACTGGCTCCTCCCTCTGTGCCCCTCCTCCAGACCTCAGTTAGAATCTGCGTGGCCAGAGCTGGGTGCTCCTAGTGGGCTCTCCTAAGCTTGCTAGAAAGAAAGTATTTGTTAGGTTTTTTATTTTCAGTGAGATCTGCTGGCAACAGACTCACTGCTACGAGGGACTGAGGGGAGAGAAGCAAACCTACCTGCGTGCAGCTAGCTTGTGCTTCTTAGGCTACTGGACACCATTAGCTCCAGAGGGTTCGAACACAGGGCCTGACCTCGATCGTCCGTTCCCGGAGCCGCGCCGCCGTCCCCCTTGCAGAGACAGAAGAAAGGAGATGAAATCGGCGGCAGAAGACTCCGGTCTTCATTAAGGTAGCGCACTGCAGCTGTGCGCCATTGCTCCCACTGCACACCACACACTCCGGTCACTGTAGGGTGCAGGGCGCTGGGGGCGGGGGGGGGGTGCCCTGGGCAGCAGTAACATACCTTTTGGCATAAAAATGCACATAATACAGTCTGTGACTGTATATGTGTAAAACCCCCGCCATTTTTCAGTCAGAAACTGCAGGGAGAAGCCCGCCGCTGAGGGGGCGGGGCCTTCTTCCTCAGCACACCAGCGCCATTTTTCCTTAACAGTTCCGCTGGAAGCAGCTCCCCAGGCTCTCCCCTGCAGTATTCCTGATACAAGAAGGGTAAAGAGAGGGGGGGGCACATAAATTTAAGCGCAAATAATATATATTAAGCAGCCATTGGGAAAAATCACTCATTATAGTGTAAATCCCTGTGTTATATAGCGCTGTGGTGTGTGCTGGCATACTCTCTCTGTGTCTCCCCAAAGGACTTTGTGGGGTCCTGTCCTCAGTCAGAGCATTCCCTGTGTGTGTCGGTACGGCTGTGTCGACATGTTTGATGAGGAAGGTTACGTGGAGGCGGAGCAAGGGCAGATAAGTGTGGTGTCGCCACCAACGGGGCCGACACCGGATTGGATGGATATGTGGAAGGTCTTAACAGACCGTGTCAACTCCTTACATAAAAGGTTCGATGACGCAGCAGCCTTGGGACAGCCGGGATCTCAGCCCGCGCCTGCCCAGGCGTCTTAGAGGCCATCAGGGGCTCATAAACGCCCGCTAGCTCAGATGGTAGACACAGATGTCGACACGGAGTCTGACTCCAGTGTAGATGAGGATGAGACAAATGCAGAGTCTACAAAAGCCATCCGATGCATGATTACTGCAATGAAAAATGTAGTGCACATTTCTGATATTAACCCGGTTACCACCAAGAAGGGTATTATGTTTGGGGAGAAAAAGCAGCCAGTGACTTTTCCCCCATCTGATGAATTAAATGAATTGTGTGAGGAAGTGTGGAGTTCCCCCAATAAGAAACTAGTGATTTCTAAGAGGTTACTGATGGCGTACCCTTTCCCGCCAACGGACAGGTTACGTTGGGAAACATCCCCTAGGGTGGACAAGGCTCACACGCTCATCAAAAAAGGTGGCACTGCCGTCTCAGGATACGGCCGCCCTAAAGGAGCCTGCGGATAGAAAGCAGGAAGCTATCCTGAAGTCGGTGTATACACACTCAGGTACTATACTGAGACCTGCTATTGCTTCAGCATGGATGTGTAGTGCTGCAGCCGCATGGTCTGATTCCCTGTCAGACAACATTGATTCCCTCGACAGGGATACTATTTTGCTAACCATAGAACATATAAAAGACGTCGTCTTATATATGCGGGATGCACAGAGGGACATTTGCCTGCTGGCATCTAGAATTAATGCAATGTCCATTTCTGCCAGGAGAGTATTATGGACTCGGCAGTGGACAGGTGATGCTGATTCTAAAAGACACATGGAGGTTTTGCCTTATAAGGGTGAGGAATTGTTTGGGGACGGTCTCTCGGACCTCGTATCCACGGCAACAGCCGGGAAGTCAACTTTTTTACCTCCGGTTCCCTCACAGCCTAAGAAAGCACCGTATTATCATGTACAGTCCTTTCGGCCTCAGAAAGGCAAGCGGATCAGAGGCGCATCCTTTCTGCCCAGAGGCAGGGGTAGAGGAAAGAAGCTGCACCAGGCAGCCAGTTCCCAGGAACAAAAATCCTCCCCCCGCTTCCTCTAAGTCCACCGCATGAAGCTGGGGCTCCACAGGCGGAGCCGGGTGCGGTGGGGGCGCGTCTCCAAAACTTCAGCAACCAGAGGGTTCGCTCACAAGTGGATCTCTGGGCTGTACAAATTGTATCTCAGGGATACCAGCTGGAGTTCGAGGCGACTCCCCCTCGCCGTTACCTCAAATCAGCCTTGCCAGCTGCTCCCAGGGAAAGGGAGGTAGTAATGGCGGCAATTCACAAGCTGTACCTCCAGCAGGTGATAATCAAGGTTCCCCTCCTTCAACAGGGACGGGGTTACTATTCCACAATGTTTGTGGTACCGAAACCAGACTGTTCGGCGAGACCCATTCTGAATTTAAAATCCTTGAACACTTATAAAGGAAGTTCAAGTTCAAAATGGAATCGCTCAGGGCGGTTATTGCAAGGATTTTATGGTTTCGCTCTACATCAAGGATGCTTACTTGCATGTCCCCATTTACCCACCTCACCAGGAGTACCTCAGGTTTGTTGTACAGGATTGTCATTACCAATTTCAGACGCTGCCGTTTGGTCTGTCCACGGCACCGAGAGTATTTACCAAGGTAATGGCCGAAATGATGATACTACTTCGGAAGAAGGGAGTTATAATTATCCCGTACTTGGACGATCTCCTTATAAAGGCGAGGTCCAGAGAGCAGTTAGTCAGCGTAGCACTTTCTCGGGAAGTGTTGCAACAGCACGGCTGGGTTCTTAATATCCCAAAGTCGCAGCTGATTCCTGCGACGCGTCTGCTCTTCCTGGGCATGATTCTGGACACAGAACAGAAGAAGGTGTTTCTCCCGATGGAGAAGGCCCAGGAATTGTCATCTCTGGTCAGGGACCTCCTGAAACCAAAACAGGTGTCGGTGCATCACTGCACGCGAGTCCTGGGAAAGATGGTGGCTTCTTACGAAGCAATTCCCTTCGGCAGGTTCCATGCAAGGATCTTTCAGTGGGATCTGTTAGACAAATGGTCCGGATCGCATCTTCAGATGCATCGGTTGATCACCCTGTCCCCAAGGGCCAGGGTGTCTCTGCTGTGGTGGCTGCAGAGTGCTCATCTTCTTGAGGGCCGCAGATTCGGCATACAGGACTGGGTCCTGGTGACCACGGACGCAAGCCTCCGAGGATGGGGGGCAGTCACTCAGGGAAGGAACTTCCAAGGACAGTGGTCAAGTCAGGAGACTTCACTACACATAAATATACTGGAACTAAGGGCCATTTACAATGCCCTGAGTCAAGCAGAGCCCCTGCTTCAAAACCAACCAGTTCTGATTCAATCAGACAACATCACGGCGGTCGCCCATGTAAGCCGCCAGGGCGGCACATGAAGTAGGATGGCAGAAGCCACAAGGATTCTCCGATGGGCGGAAAATCACATGCTAGCACTGTCAGCAGTGTTCATTCCGGGAGTGGACAACTGGGAAGCAGACTTCCTCAGCAGGCACGACCTCCACCCGGGAGAGTGGGGACTTCATCCAGAAGTCTTCACGCAGATTGTAAACCGCTGGGAACGGCCACAGATGGACATGATGGCGTCCCGCCTCAACAAAAAGCTAAAAAAAATATTGCGCCAGGTCAAGTGACCCTCAGGCGATAGCTGTGGACGCACTAGTGACACCGTGGGTGTACCAGTCGGTTTATGTGTTCCCTCCTCTTCCTCTCATACCCAAGGTACTGAGGATAGTAAGAAAAAGAGGAGTAAGAACTATACTCATCGTTCCGGATTGGCCAAGAAGAACTTGGTACCCAGAACTACAAGAAATGATCTCAGAGGTCCCATGGCCTCTGCCTCTCAGACAGGACCTGTTACAGCAGGGGCCCTGTCTGTTCCAAGACTTACCGCGGCTGCGTTTGACGGCATGGCGGTTGAACGCCGGATCCTAGCGGAAAAGGGCATTCCGGATGAAGTTATTCCTACGCTGATAAAGGCTAGGAAAGACGTGACAGCACAACATTATCACCGTTTATGGCGAAAATATGTTGCTTGGTGTGAGGCCAGGAAGGCCCCTACAGAGGAATTCCAGCTGGGTCGATTCCTGCACTTCCTACAGTCAGGAGTGACTATGGGCCTAAATTAGGATCCATAAAGGTCCAGATTTTGGCCCTATCTATTATCTTTCAAAAAGAACTGGCTTCACTGCCTGAAGTTCAGACGTTTGTTAAGGGAGTGCTGCATATTCAGCCCCCTTTTGTGCCTCCAGTGGCACCTTGGGATCTTAACGTTGTGTTGGGTTTCCTGAAATCCCACTGGTTTGAGCCACTTAAGACCGTGGAACTAAAATATCTCACGTGGAAAGTGGTCATGCTATTGGCCTTAGCTTCGGCTAGGCGTGTGTCAGAATTGGCGGCTTTGTCTTGTAAAAGCCCTTATCTGATCTTCCATATGTACAGGGCAGAATTGAGGACTCGTCCCCAATTTCTCCCTAAGGTGGTATCATCGTTTCATTTGAACCAACCTATTGTGGTGCCTGCGGCTACTCGGGACTTGGAGGACTCCAAGTTACTAGATGTAGTCAGGGCTTCGAAAATCTATGTAGCCAGGACGGCTGGAGTCAGGAAAACTGACTCGCTGTTAATCCTGCATGCACCCATCAAGCTGGGTACTCCTGCTTCAAAGCAAACTATTGCGCGCTGGATCTGTAACACGATTCAGCAAGCTCATTCTGCGGCAGGATTGCCGCATCCTAAATCAGTGAAAGCCCATTCCACAAGGAAGGTGGGCTCTTCTTGGGCGGCTGCCCGAGGGGTCTCGGCTTTACAGCTCTGCCGAGCTGCTACTTGGTCGGGTTCAAACACATTTGCTAAGTTTTACAAGTTTGATACCCTGGCTGAGGAGGACCTTGCCTTTGCTCATTCGGTGCTGCAGAGTCATCCGCACTCTCCCGCCCGTTTGGTAGCTTTGGTATAATCCCCATGGTCCTTACGGAGTTCCCAGCATCCACTAGGACGTCAGAGAAAATAAGAATTTACTCACCCGTAATTCTATTTCTCGTAGTCCGTAGTGGATGCTGGGCGCCCGTCCCAAGTGCGGACTCTCTGCAATACATGTATATAGTTATTGCTTAACTAAAGGGTTATTGTTATGAGCCATCTGTTACTGAGGCTCAGTTGTTGTTCATACTGATAACTGGGTATGGTTATCACGAGTTGTACGGTGTGGCTGGTATGAGTCTTACCCTGGATTCCAAATCCTTTCCTTGTTGTGTCAGCTCTTCCGGGCACAGTTTCCTTAACTGAGGTCTGGAGGAGGGGCATAGAGGGAGGAGCCAGTGCACACCAGATAGTACCTAATCTTTCTTTTAGAGTGCCCAGTCTCCTGCGGAGCCCGTCTATTCCCTATGGTCCTTACGGAGTTCCCAGCATCCACTACGGACTACGAGAAATAGAATTACCGGTGAGTAAATTCTTATTTCTTTCTAAATTTCTCAATAAGAAATTTTTGGCCTAGGGGTGCCGTGAAAAAAATTCTGATACTCTAGGGCGCCGTGATTCAAAAAAGTTTGGAAACCACTGCCCTACGGGTACGCTGCTCAGACCTGCCGTGGCTTCAGCATGGGTAAGTAGCGCTATTGAAAAATGGGCAGATAACTTGTCATCTGATATAGATACCCTGGACAGGGATAGTGTTCTTTTGACACTGGGTCATATCAGGGACGCTGCAGCCTATCTAAAGGAAGCTGTGAGGGATATTGGCCTTTTGGGATCAATGGCCAATGCCATGGCAGTGTCAGCCAGGAGAGCATTGTGGATTCATCAATGGAATGCTGATGCGGACTCTAAGAAGGCTATGGAGTCTCTGCCGTATAAAGGTGGGGTCTTGTTTGGTGACGGCCTCACTGACCTGGTATCTACGGCTACCACGGGTAAGTCGTCAGTTTTACCTTATGTTCCTGCACAACAAAAGAAAATGCACTACTATCAGATGCAGTCCTTTCGGCCCAATAAATACAAAAAAGGCAGAGGGACTTCCTTACTTCTAGAGGAAAGGGAAAAAGGCCACTGGCTGTGGCAAGTTCCCAAGAGCATAAGTCCTACCCGGCTGCTGCCAAATCCACCGCATGACGCTGGGGCTCCTCTGAGGGAGTCAGCACCGGTGGGGGCACGTCTCAAACTCTTCAGTCAATTCTGGGCTCGTTCGGCCCTAGACTCATGGGTTTTAGAAAGTGTCCCAGGGTTACCAACTAGAGTTTCAAGACGTTCCCCCCTCGCCGATTTTTCAAATTGGCCTTACCAGCTTCCCTTCAGGACAGGGAGGTAGAATGCGAAGCAATACAAAAATTGTGTCTAAATCAGGTAATTGTCAAGGTTCCCCTGTCGCAACAGGGAGAAGGCTTTTATTCCAGCCTGTTCGTGGTCCTGAAGCCAGACGGCTCAGTCAGACCAATCCTGAACCTCAAATCCCTAATTTTCTACCTAAGGAAATTCAAATTCAAGATGGAATCTCTCCGGACAGTGATCTCCAGTCTGGAGGAGGGGGAGTTTATGGTGTCGGTAGATATAAAGGATGCCTACTTGCATGTACCCATTTATCCTCCACATCAGGCTTATCTGAGGTTTGCGATGCAGGATTGCCATTATCAGTTTCAGACGCCGTTTGGTCTGTCCACGGCTCCGAGAATTTTCACCAAAGTAATGTCGGAAATGATGGTTCTCCTGCGCAAGCAGGGAGTCACAATTATCCCGTACTTGGACGATCTCCTAATAAGGGCGAGATCCAAGGAGCAATTACTGCAGAACATTACGCTCTAGCTGACAATTCTGCAACAACATGGTTGGCTCCTAAACCTGCCAAAATCACAGTTGGTTCCGACAACTCAGCTGTCATTCTTGGGTATGATTCTGGACACAGACTTGCTGAGTCTTTCTTCCAGTGGAAAAGGCTCTGGAAATTCAGAACATGGTCAAACAGATTCTGAAACCGGCAAGAGTGTCGATTCATCAATGCACTCGGTTGCTGGGGAAGATGGTGGCGGCCTACGAGGCCATTCAGTTTGGCAGATTCCATGCCAGGGTGTTTCAGTGGGACCTGTTGGACAAGTGGTTCGGGTCGCACCTGCACATGCACCGGAAAATAATCCTGTCCTCAAGGACCAGATTCTCCCTCTTGTGGTGGCTGCACAGCTCTCTTCTCTTAGAGGGTAGTAGGTTCAGGATTCGGGATTGGATCATGGTGATCACGGATGCAAGTCTCCGAGGCTGTCACACAGGGGGGAAATTTCCAGGGAAAATGGTCAAGCCAGGAAGCTTGTCTGCACATAAACATTCTGGAATTAAGGGCCATTTACAACTGCCTTCTGCAAGCGGAACATCTTCGCGGTCTGCCCGTCTTGATTCAGTCGGACAACATAACAGCAGTGGCGTACATAAACCGCCAGGGCGGAACAAAGAGCAGAGCGGCAATGGCAGAGGCCACAAAAGTTCTCCACTGGGTCGAAAGACATGCAAGCGCTCTGTCAGCGGACTTCATTCCAGGCGTGGACAACTGGGAAGCAGACTTCCTCAGCAGACACGATCTCCATCCAGGAGAGTGGGGTCTTCATCAAGAGGTCTTTGCAGAAGTGACTAGTCGTTGGGGAACTCCTCAAATAGACATGATGGCGTCTCGCCTCAACAAGAAACTTCTGAGAGATTGTTCCAGGTCGAGGGACCCTCAAGCAATAGCGGTGGAGGCCCTAGTGACACCGTGGGAGTTTCAGTCGGTCTATGTGTTCCCTCCACTTACATTCATTCCAAAAGTGATTAAAATCATAAGAAGAATAAGGGTTCATGCGATACTAATTGTTCCAGACTGGCCAAGGAGGGCCTGGTATCCGGATCTTCAGGAATTACTCATAGGAGATCCCTGGCCTCTTCCGCTACGAGAGGACCTGTTACAGCATGGGCCGTGTGTGTATATCAAGACTTACCGCGGCTACGTTTGACGGCATGGCAGTTGAACGCCAAATCCTAGCCCGATAGGGTATTCCCAATGAAGTAATTCCCACACTGCTTCAGGCTAGAACAGAAGTAACGGCGAAACATTACCACCGTATTTGGAGAAAATGTGTCTTGGTGTGAATCCAAGAAGGCTCCTACAGAGGAATTTCAGCTGGGGCGTTTTCTCCATTTTCTGCAGGCAGGTGTGGACGAGGACCTAAAGTTAGGCTCCGTTAAATTACAAATTTCGGCCTTGTGAATTTTCTTTCAGAAAGAATTGGCCTCCCTTCCAGAAGTTCTGACTTTCGTGAAAGGCGTGCTGCACATTCAACCTCCCTTTGTGCCCCCAGTGGCACCATGGGATCTTAATGTGGTGTTGCAGTTCCTGCAATCTGATTGGTTTGAACCTTTTTACGTAAGGTTGAATTGAAATTCCTCACTTGGAAAGTGGTCATGCTGTTGGCCATGGCATCCGCAAGGCGGGTGTCTGAATTAGCGGCTTTGTCTCCCAAAAGCCCCTATTTAATCTTTCATGCAGATAGAGCAGAGTTGAGAACTCGTCAGCAATTTCTGCCAAAAGTGGTTTCATCGTTTCACGTGAACCAGCCTGTTGTGGTGCCAGTGGCTACTGAAGACTTGGCGGAATCGAAGTCTCTCGATGTGGTCAGAGCTTTGAAGATTTATGTTGCCAGAACGGCTCAGATTAGGAAACTGAGGCACTGTTTGTGCTGTGGACTCCCAACAAGATTGGGGCTCCTGCTTACAAGCAAACTATTGCATGCTGGATCTGTAATACGATTCAGCAGGCTCATTCTACGGCGGGATTGCCGTTACCAAAATCGGTGAAGGCCCATTCTACCAGAAAGGTGGGCGCATCCTGGGCGGCCCCCCGAGGGGTCTCGCCATTACAGCTTTGCCGAGCAGCTACTTGGTCGGGATCAAACACCTTTGCAAAGTTTTACAAGTCTGATTCCCTGGCTGATGAGGACCTCTTGTTTGGTCAATCGGTGCTGCAGAGTCATCCGCACTCTCCCGCCTGTTCTAGAGCTTTGGTATAAACCCCATAGTTCTTGAAGCGTCCCCAGCATCCTCTAGGACGTATGAGAAAATAGGATTTTAATACCTACTGGTAAATCCTTTTCTTTTAGTCCGTAGAGGATGCTGGGCGCCCATCCCAGTGCGTACTATATCTGCAGTTATTAGTTATGGTTACACAAAGGTTGTGTTGCGTTTATAGTCAGACTGTTGCTGACGTTATTCATGCTGTTGCATGCGTTGTGTTGAATGCCATGGTGTACGGCATGTTTGTGGTGTGAGCTGGTATGTATCTCACCTTAGTTTAAATTAAATAAATCCTTTTCCTCGAAATGTCCATCTCCCTGGGCACAGTTCCTGTAACTGGAGTCTGGAGGAGGGGCATAGAGGGAGGAGCCAGTTCACACCCCTTTTAAAGTCTTAAAGTGCCCATGTCTCCTGCAGATCCTGTCTATACCCCGTGGTTCTTGAAGCGTCCCCAGCATCCTCTACGGACTAAGGTCAATTGCATGAAAGCTCCTTGGAGATTTCGACTGGGGTATTTGTGTTCCGCTGTTCCCGCTCATTCCACGTCTGGTCAACTGGAAAGCCGTCCAGTCATTCTCGTGGCTCCATATTGGCCTCAACGCCAGTGGTACACCCTTCTTCGCAGCATGGTTAACGAGGATCCGTTCAGTCTACCGCTGCGTCCCGATCTTCAAGAGCAATGTCGCAATCACTATTTACCTTGTCTGGCTTTGACGGCATGGTTCTTGAATCCCACATTCTAAGGGCTAAGGGTTTGTATAGGTCTGTTGTGGAGACCATGCTCCAAGCTAGAAATCCAGTCGCTTCTAGGATTTATCACAGGGTGTGGCGTATTTACATTGCTTGGTGTGAAAAACGTAGTCGACAGAGTGTGTTTTTTTTTTTTGTTTTGTTTTTTTGCCTTTTTCGTCTTTTGTCCTTTTTTCAGGAGGGTTTAACTAAGGGACTTTGTCTTTCCTCCATTAAGGGGCAAGTTTTCTTCAAGGGTCCTGCAGATTCAACCTCTGTATATTCCCCCGGTACCTCCTTGGGACTTTAATCTGGTACTTAGGGCTCTCCAGACGCCGCCCATTGAGCCTCTGAATTCTGTTGTTTCTCACACTTAAGGTGGTTTCTCTTTTGGCCACTGCGTCAGCATGGCGCGTTTCAGAGTTGGCGGCTCTTTCCTTTAAACCACCTTTGTTGGTGTTCCATGATTGTGTGGTTTTGCGTGCAAAGCCCTCGTTCTTACCAAAAGATGTTTCTGCCTTTCACCTTTAGCCAGGACATTGTCCTGCCGGCTTTCCGACTCGTCCTGAGAGTATAGTCACTTGGCTTTGTTGAATGTTGTTAGAGATTTGCGTACTTATTTGACTCGTACGGAATCCATTTGCCGTACGGATGTGCTGTTGGTTCTTGTTGACGCACCCAAGAGAAGGTGGCCGGCCTCTAAGAACACAGTGGCTTGTTGGATCACTTTAGCTATCCGTCAGGCCTATTTATCATCTGCTGTTCCTGATCCTCTGCAGGCTCATTCGACTAGAGCCGTTGGGGCCTCTTGGGATGTTCGCGGTGGTGTTTCTGTGGAGCAGCTGCGTAGAGTGGCGACCTGGTCGTCCATGCAGATCTTCACAAAATTCTACAGTTTCCATACTTTTGCTATGGAACAAGACTGTTGAGCGAAAGATTTTACTTTCTTTGGGATATCCCATTAGTAAGGGCTCAGCATCCCCCAGATGGATGAAGGAGAAATTGGGATTTTTTTTACTTATCGTAAAATTCCATCTGGGGGACGCTGCGATCCCTCACGATTCTTTCTCCTTCATCCACTAGGGGCCACTGGAGCGTAGTTACAATGGGGAAATAGTAGGCAGTAATTGGGAGCTGGCACTTTAAAATTCTAACACACTGGCTAGCTCCTCCCCTACTATCTCCCCTCCAAGCCAGTCTTAGTGCCCGAGGGAGCTGGTTCACTTGGGTTTTAGCTGAAGAATTTTTTCTTTTTTCTTTATTATTTTTATTTTTCTTACTTACACACACAGACTGGCAGCTCTGCCACTGCCAGTCTGCACCGCGGGAGCTGCCGGCGGGGTCCCATCGCAGCTGCGTGCGGCTCGGGATGGGCCCCGGCTGAGGGAGACACTGAGCTCTCCTGAGTTGGCCGGACACCGCTGCGTGCGGCGCGTGTCGGGGCCGCTCCACCAGCAGAAGATTATGGCAGCGGTAAGTCTCAAAAGTGGCCGGACACCGCTGCATACGGCGCGTGTCGGGGCCGCTTTGTCGAGCAGAGTAAACACCGCTGAGTGCGTCGCAGATCGGCTACATCTGGACAGCGGTGAGTACAATCTCTTATCTATACATATATAGCAGCGGAACCGGAAGTCCTTATAAGGAAATAACACCGGTCATGTGAATAGGGACTTTGAGACACAACCGAATGATTGGGCGATAGTCATGTGACCGGGAAACAGTGGGGGCGGTTACTATGGTTACAATCTAGTTTATGCTGCTGACCAATAGGGACACACGATGAGTGTAAACCTACATCACATGATATAGGTCATGTGACCGGACCAATTCTGACACTTAATAAAAACTATTTTAGCACTCTTATTCATTTCGTTTTTTTATTAGTATACCTTTATTAAAAGATGTCTGCCTTTCTGTTGCTATATATGTATAGATAAGACGATTTTGTGTGTATAAACCTAATGAAATAGGAACAGGTGTTTCCAGGTTTTGTTAATTGTTATCCCTATATAAGAGCCATATGAGCCCAGTAAGAGCACCTTTGATAAAGCTGCCAAACGCCAGCGAAACGCGTAAGAAAACCAGCCCTGACCCAGACACCCTAAAAGCCACCTTCAGGATACCATTGCAGTCATCACCATCTTGGATATTCATCAACCTATGGATGTGGAAAATTAATAGAGGGAAAACCACCAAACATCTGCGTCGGATCGGAGACAGCCTCTGGACCCTCGCTAGGTGGGATACCCGGCCAATCCACTGCAATTCTGGTAATTATACCACAAGATTGGACATACCTGCATATTTAAAACTAAGGATCCTGTTGATAATGTGACCGGTCACAGGGACATTACTGATACCAAGAGGTGTGCATATTTACAGTATTTGCTGGCGTATAAGACTACTTTTTTGCCCTGAAAAACATGCCTCCAAGTGGGGGGGTCGTCTTATACGCCGGGTGCACTTCAGTTGGGATAGACATAGCTGCCATAGTGGCCTTCCGATACTCGCCCGGTGCCCATAGTGGCCTCCCGATGCCCGCCCACCTCATTCTACTCACCATCCAGTATCGCGCGATATCCAGTGCGGCCGCGGCAGGTCACTAGTGCCAATTACAGGGAGATGCAGGGACTGACCGGAGGCGCTGCAGTCGCGTTGTGGCCGTACAATGGTGACAATGACAGGTACTGTAATGGCACTAATACTAATGGCACTCATGTGAAACAGGTAACACTAAATGCACACAGGGGTATACTTTTATACATTTTACAACTTTTTCCTCACCCCCTCCCCCCTTCTTATGCATACCTTGATAAATACTCCCTATCCAAATCTCTTATCAGGTCATAATATACAGTATGTCACAAATCTGATGTTCTTTTACGTTTTATTTGGTGTGTGGAAGGGGGTAGTCTTATACGGCGAGTATATAACAAACTCTATATTTTGAGTGGAAATGTTGGGGGTCGTCTTATACGCCCAGTCGTCTTATACGCCGGCAAATACGGGTATATCAAAACGTCAGTGGTCAGAGACTGGCTTTAGAGGCTCTATTTATTATGGTTCACATTTGTGAGAGCATTTTTTTATATGTATGTTGAATAACATTAAAACGTATGTGATTTATTTTAAGGAAACACCTGTTATTAGCGCTGTTTTATGTTTATATGTTGTATTTCTAGTCTATGAGAGATTGACTGTCTCTCACCTTAACAGCAGCTTAGAGAACCAGCACAATCATAGCGCCAGAACCTGTATCAAGCAATTGATACAAATATATTTTTCTTGCATGGCGCTCCATATGCTTCTGACCGCAAAGGGTGTTGGTCCCTGTTTTCACATATCATTTGAATCGGGACAGTTCTCAGGCCTTTGTTTTCTTTTCACGTGCCGAAGCCAGTTGGCTCGGCCAGGCCTATTCTGGCCTTAGAATCCTTTCAGTCTGTGATTGCTAGTTTTGAACAAGAAAGGGGGTTTTACGCGTCCCTTGTCTTCAGGGATGCCTGTTTACTGATTTCCGTTGGGTTTCCTCATCGGGCTTTTCTCAGATTCGCATTACAGGATACTCATTTTCGCTGTCGGCCCTTTCCATTCGGTCTCTCTTCCGCTCACACAGGGTTCAGGAAGATCACAGAATAACTCTTTTTCAAGGGCAGGAAGTGACGTTTGTTCCCTAATTGGACAATCTACTGCTAGTATCCCACTCTGCAGAATAGGTGGCTTCTGAATATCCGGTGGATCCAGGAGCTTCTAGTTCGACACGGATCCAATTTATGCTCCTCGTAGACGTTTCTCAACAGGGTCCGTCAGAGGATTTTTCCTTCCTCGCCACCAGGTACTGTTTCTTCAGTCAAGTTGCGACGCAATGAGTGGTCGCCTACATTCCCCTCTGAGCAGAGGACAACAATCTTCTTTCCAGGTCAAGCCGCCAGGTCAGACTCCCGGGTGAGAGGTCATTCCTCTGTGTTTTTGTCAGCTGGTCCGCTGTTGGCGGAGATTTCGGATCGACCTCACGGCGTTCTGACTGACTCTTTAACCCTTTACTACTCTCGGACGTGAGCTCTGGCGGCAGTAGCTGAGGATGCCCTCAGGGCTCCTTGGAGTTTCTGGTTAGTCTATCCTGCCTCCTTTTCTATTTCTACCTCACTTTCGATAACACAGGAGGGGAGAATGCGCGCTAGTCCTCTCGGTGGCTCCGGTTGGGCCACGCATGACTTAAAGATCCAACCTGCTCCTGTTGTCAGTAGAGGAGCCTTGACTCCTACCTCGACTGAACGGTCTACTTCAACAGGGTCCTTTTCTTTGTTCAATCTTACACTGGGTTCGTTTAACCGCGTGACTGTTCACGAGACCTCAGAAGGGAGGAGTTCCCTAGTTCGGTTATGCCTACTGGGCCCCGATTTCAGAAGTCTGTTGGTTTCTCTGGGAGGTTTTGCTCGGCTGCGCTTCAAACTACATTGACCTGAATTTTAGGTCTGTGCCCTTTCGGTTTTCTTCCAAAAGAGATTGTCCTGGCGTCCGTAAGTTCGGGCTCTCTTTCAGGGAGTACTCTATTGGCAACTCCTCCGGCTGAGCTTCAGACTCAGCGGTCATTTCTTCCAGAGGGGATGTCCGTTTTTCATATAAATCTGACACTAGTGTTTTCGGCCCTCTTTGAATGTTGTCAGGGCTCGCCGACTCTCTCTACAGAGGTCTTAGGCTATTCGACGAAGCGTTTTCTTCTTTGTTCTGTACGATGCTCCCGTACTAAATATCCGGGGTCCCAGCATACGCTGGGCCGTTAGATACATTTGACCATCAGACAGTTTTCTTGGCGGTTGCTCGGGAGCCTCCGTTTTCCATTACAGCGCTCTCTACGTGCGTTGTGGGGGCGGCTGCCCGTGGGGTCTCCATGAATACTTTGTCGGGCGGCTACTTGGTCTGTCCGACATTCGTTTTGTCAAATTCTACAAGTTTGACACTTTTGCGGCCTCTGCATCACAGTTTGACCGAGCGGTTTTACAGGAATCTCAGCGCTCTCCCACCCGTTTTGGGAGCTCTGGGACGTCCCCATTGTAACTACGCTCCAGTGGCCCCTAGTGGATGAAGGAGAAATCAGGATTTTGGTACTTACCGATTAAATCCCTTTCTCCGATTCCACAGGGGCCACGGGACGCCCGCCCAGCGCTGTTCCTCCTTGTTTTTTGCTTAACGGTTTGCAGATCACTAGGTGCCTGCTTGTTGAGTTCCGGCTAGCCTGTTTTCTGTTAGGTTCTGTTCCAGGTTTGGTTTGTGTTATCCTGGTTTACAGGGCGTCATTAACCTCCTCTACCTTAAGGTTTGTTTATTCCAGCTCTCCTCGGGCACAGTTTTACGTAGACTGGCTTGGAGGGGAGATAGTAGGGGAGGAGCTAGCCACAGTGTTAGAATTTTAAAGTGCCAGCTCCCAATTACTGCCTACTATTTCCCCATTGTAACTACGCTCCAGTGGCCCCTGTGGAATCGGAGAAAGGGATTTATCGGTAAGTACCAAAATCCTGATTTTGTCTGGTTTATTAGTTATTGATCTGTCTCTAGGCTTTGCTAAATGTTAACTGAGGGAGGTACTGGGAGAGACTGTAGATGGGGGGGGGGGGGGGGTGTTACTTTTTATAGGTTCTGTGCCAAACTCCGTACCCACACACTCTAACCCATTAGTGCGCAGCTTCCCCCAGATGGAATCTGAGAGAGAGATTTTGCGGTAAGTAAAGAATCCCAATTTAATGCCTACAGTACAACCAATTTGTTTTCAAAGTATTTTTTTTTTTTCCCCCCCCCCCCCCTTAGTGCAATGATGGGTGATGGTGGTGTTTCCAACTTGGCATCCATGCCTACAGCAACACCACCATCTAGCACTGGAATCCGGAAACCCTGGCATGAAGATATAACCCAGGACCTAAGGAACCATCTAGTTCACAAACTGTAAGCAATTTTTTTTTAATATTTGCACTAATTACTAAAGAAGTTAGCCTGTTTGTTGCTGAGAATATAGTAACTGTGTGTCTGCAGCAGAGTGAAAAGTAACAGGTCATTAAAACTGAGGAATGAGTTATATAGGTTGTATATTTTCTATTGCTAGTACTGATAGGAGTATGTAGTGTTGTGGGGTTTGACATGAGTAAATGTTAATGCATTTTGAGCAATCTCCCCTTTTTGTTGAGGGACACTGTAGTAATCTGGGTTATATGAGATGGTTCAAAGAATCTCTTTTCAAATACTCTACAGCTCCGATTTCTCTCCATCTATACTCCCATAGGCCAAAAACACCTCAGTTGTTTTTAAGGAATACATATGTTTTACTGCTGGTGGGATCCCGGCCTCCAGTATGCCGGCAACGGGACGAGAGCTAGAAAACCCCTTGCAGGCTCACTGCGCTCTCCACGCTGCGGGCACAGTGGCTCACTGTGTTCGCCACAGGATCTATTCTCCCTCTATGGCTGTCGTCGACACCCACAGAGGGAGAAAAGCCTGTGTCGCCGGTATTTCGGCGGCGGGATTTCACTGCCTGTTGGGATTCTGGCGTCGGCATTGTGACCACTAGGAACCCAACGGGCCGTCTCGTCAACTGCAAGGTTCAGGTCTTTGGATCACGAACCAGGGACCCTCAGGCAGCGCTTGTGGACACACTGGCAGTCCCGTGGAACTTTCACCTGCCTTATTATATATGCCCTTCAGTGTCCTTTCTGCCCAGAGTTCTTCGTAAGTTCAAACAAGGAGGAGGGAATGTCATTCTGGTCGCTCCAGCATGGCCCAGAAATCACTGGTTCTCAGATCTCCAGGGCCTATCGGCCAAGTATCCCCTTATACTTCCTCAGCAACAGGACCTTCTACTTCAGGGCCCTTGTCTTCATCCGGACCTGGCCATACTGGCTTTGACGGCGTGGGTCTTGAAGCTGTACTCTTGAGATCAAAAGGGTTTTCAGAGACTGTCATTGACTATGCTGAAGGCCCAGAAACCACCCTCTGCATGGATATATTGCAGTGTATGTCATGTTTAGTTCACATGGTGTGCTGCTAAGAGTTATGATGTCTCTAAATTCAGAACTTCCAGAATTCTGGCTTTTCTCCAAAGAGGTTTAGACCTAGGCCTTCGTCTTGCCTCTCTCAAGGTACACATTTCTGCCTTGTCTGTATTGTTCCAGCGCAAGATTTCCTCCATCTCTGATGTACACACGTTCCTTCAGGGCGTTATCCGTATTCAGACTCCCTATGTCCCTCCAGTGGCTCAATGGGATCTATCTATTGTATTGGAGGCTCTTCAAAAAGCCCTGTTCGAGCCTCTTGAATCGGTGGACTTCAAATGGCTTACAGTCATGGTTCTTTCTCTTTCATCCACTAGGGGACTCTGGAACAGTCTTAGACATTAGGGGTGTGAAGCTTGCAACCGGAGGTGTGGCACAATCTAAAATTAGCATTGTCTGCACAGCCGGCTCCTCCCCCTTCACATCCCTCCTCCCTCAGTTTGAAAAATTGTGCCGAGGAGGTACAAGCACAAGAGGGGAGCTCCTGCTCCCTGAAGATTTATTTATTTAATTATTTATTTATTTTATTTTCTCCATTTATGACCCAATCCCTCCTAACTAAAGGGAGGGTGCAGGTTTTAAAAACAAAAACGGTAAATGCCCGATCCCACCTAAATGAAAGGGGGTGCAGGCTTTACCAGAAAAAAGGCTGCGTCCCCCTAATAAAAGGGAGACAAAGTTCAGGATTCAGAGACGATGATTCCCACTACAGGGGTCGGCATCTCTATACTGACACCAACTGTGAGTACTGTCTGTTTTAGATTAGCCCCGCAGGAGTTGCAGCGTTAAGCTCACAGCGGCGACCGGAAGATCCTCAGCCACCAAGGCAGGCATTGTGGCTTAGTAGTAGGGTCACTGCCTATGTAGCTAGAGGTCTGTGGTTCTAGCCTTTCATTTCACTGAATGTTTTGCGATTTGACAGCGGCGGGGAGATCACGGTCAGCGGCGCAGCAGGGAGCGCGTGCGCCTGACCGGAGTTTTCCACCCGCCTCGGATCCTTAGCTGACACTGTGGATCAGTAGGACAGCGGTGGGGCGCAGCAAGCGCGTGCGCCTGACCGGAGCTTTCTGCCTGCCTTAGGCCCAGCTGCACGCTCATAGCGGCGGCCGGAAGATCCTCAGCCACCACTAACGATGTTAATCACGGCGGCGGGGAGATAATGGAGTCAGCGGCGCAGCGGGGAGCGCGTGCGCCTGGCCGGAGTTTCTACCCGACTTACAGTGAGCAGCGTCCCCAGATAGAAGATAGGGGCACAGAGGGCTGCTATTCCCTAAGGTACAGTTTTATGTTGTCTGTAGAAGTCACAAAAAAAAAAAACATTTCAATTGCGGCCATCTTAAAAGGATGGTGCAGGCGCCAAATAGGGTTAGGGGGAAGAAACGCCCCCTATCCTTAAGCAAACCAGTTGGATCAGAGGGAGGGATATCACACTAGAAAGAGCTCCCTCTGCTGTTAACACTTATGGTACTGAAAATGATCTCCTGTAATGACAGAAGGGGAAACATACAATTTTTAAGTTATATTTTCAAGGGATTCTATTAAAGGATCCTGTGGAAAATAAAAAGAAGCGATGGTTCGTCAACCACAACATCGAAGCAGAATCACAGTTGGATGTGCGTTGGGTTGCAGAACGGCTGGTATTTAAAAAAACAAACAAACAAACATTATTTTCTCTAAAAACCTTTTGATAATATCCAGCCACTTGAATCCAGTTTACCTTTGCTTTATTTATCCGTCAGTCTTTCTCTTCCTAGTTTAAAGGGTGAAAGCACTGCAGACTGGCCTGGGATGGGATTTAGTCAATATGTCTAAAGCACCAACCAAGACCTATTATGTTGGGGATCTTCACGGAAATGGCGGAATCCCACAAACAGCACTCTGAATGGGCTGCAGGATTCTCAGACGATGGAAGAATTTATCAGGTTAATGCCACCCGCGCAGGCAGTAACAACTGTGCGCAAGGCAGTTAAATGACCTCTTCCTATTATACCGGAAGAAGAGGGTCTCAGATTTCCAGGGCTCCCAATATTTCTACGGCCTTTCTCCTCCTAGTCGAATAGGTGATAGTCAGGCTGAGTGGTATGTATTCGGTAAGGTAAATAGGACCGCAAGAATTACTGTGGTTGCTCAAAGAAAGGTGCACTAAAGTTAACTCCCCTGGGGTGTGCAACTCTAAAAATGGGCACACAAACAAGGGGCAGTAATCCGTCACGGTCGGAAAACATACCCTGACATATACTGTATTTTAACATTTAATTATGGGCTGCGGTCCTTTTGAAAACAGAGTAATTCATAGTTAGAATTACTCCATTCGCAGGGGTATAAGAAAATGACAACAATACGGAGACCCCTTCCTACCCTACAGTAGGAGTGGAAAAAGGAGGCTGGCTCTCGTAAAGGAGTTACAGGCGTAAACAACTAGAGGAGGCCAGTAAATGCTTCTAGACTCCCAAATACTGTTTTTACCTAGCGGAATATGTCTGGGAGTTAACCACTTATACTTACAGGCTAACAACGTTAGCAGCCCGATCTGGGCTATATCTCTCAATGATTTCTATGACTAACAGACTTTCGGATTCCACAGAAGGGGAAAGGATCCCATATGAATGGGAGGAGTTTCCCTTGCCTAGTCTGTTAAGGGGGCATTCTTTATTATGGCAGTCCCACAAAAAAAAAAAAAAAAAAAAAGTCGAGGTAGGTTGCCATTGACATGACAATCCAACTTTATAGTTGCATGACCTCACAGTGACCTAGGAGGTTCGTGTTTCGGTAAAGAAGATATAGTTACCGGTTGGGAGGCAATTTCCCTGGGAGGGGAAGCCTTCTTTTGGTCCATTTATTTTAGGACAGAGAGGAGTGATCCCATATCTCTGTCTACCGGGTATTATAGAAATATATACCCATAGACAGTTGCAGTTATTCTGGTCCATTATTAACCTATTTTGGTTCTTAGTCTCGTGCTAGAGAGACTATTCCTAATAGCCAGTAGTCATGGCTCACCTTGGACCCCCTATGGGAGGGGTAAAGGTTGGAAAGGTCTAGGTAGACCGAGTCCGAAGATGGAGAAGAGAAGTTTGTATCAGCAGGTTTTATCTCCATATATTAACGATAGATATTGACAGTGCCTAAGCTGTCATTCCATTCAAAGGCGAAGGCATTACCGAAGACCATTCGGAAATTACTACACAACGGTTGCCTGTGGCCTGACGCATACCGTGTCCGCCCGTAATGCGTGAACCCCCAGGTTTTATACCCACCGGGGAGCGACATTACTATTAACATCCCTATTCTCAGGGTTCTCTTCAAATCTTGTTTGTCGTGCCCACAGATGGACTCAATCCAATCGGTCATTGCAGACCTTAACCCGGAGGAGTCAGTGTCTTTGGACATAATGGAATATTCTGATTTGGACTCCTCACCAAGTACTTAGATTCGTGCTGGTGAAAGATCATTGCCAGTTGGGGCCTTACCATTCGGTCTATCTTCAGCCCCAAGATTTTGGAAGAGAAGGGTCGCAAGTTTTAAAAGGTTAGAGGTCCCGATCGTACCTCGTCTAGATGATCTGCTGATCTGGGGCACCTTCCAAGAACAGCTGATATTTCTCAACAGGGATGGATTGTGATTTCCAGAAATACAACCTCATGCCAATTCAAAGGATTCACTTTCCAGGTCTTATCTTGAAAACAGTAAAATTGAGGGTAGACCTACTAGACGGCAAGATCCAGGACATACAGAGTCTGGTGGCTCAAGGACTACAGGCACAGACTGTTTCTCTATACCTGGGGTACAAATCCTCGGGAAGATGGTGCCGTCTTTGGGGGCTCTGCAGTATTGCAGACTTAACTCCCAACCATTCCAGATGACCCTCATTGCTCAAAGAGCAGGTCGCACTGGCTTTTTACATCGCAGAATCCGAGCTGTCCTGCTGAAACGTCAGTTTCAGGGCAGATGGACGTTACGGGAGGGCAGACTACCCATAAACATTCTTGACCTGAGAGCGTTTTACAAGGCGCTTCTCTTAACCAAAGACTTAGTCAGTACAGTCTAGCATTATCACAACGACGGCTTACATGAAGCGTCCAGAAGGAAATAAAAGCGGGATGGTGTTAAAGGAGGCCACAAAGATCTTGTTGGGGGCAGCGAGGTGAAACACCATCCTCTCGGAGGTGTTCATTCCAGGGAAAAGGGTGCCTGCATCCACGAATTTTCGATAGGGTGGTGTGGAGATGGGGTCTACCTCAGGTGAACCTAACGGCATCTCGGCAAAACCATCAGCTGCCCAGATATGTGTCCAGGACATGAGATCCAACAGCAAACGAAATGGACGCATTAACACGTCCATGGTGTTACCAGAGGATTTCCATTTTTCCACCTTTTCCACTCATACCCAGGGTTCTGAAACGGTTAACCGAGAACGAGTGTAGGCGATTCTAATCGTACCAGCTTGACCCCGCAGGAGTTGGTACTCAGACCTGCAAGGGTTACTAGCAGAAGATCCTTGGCGATTACCTCAGAGACAGGACCTGTCATCTCGGGGACCGCTCTAACACAGACCTGAACAGGCTGCGTATAATGGCGTACCCATTGAAACCCATATCTTAAGAAACAGAGGGATACCAAGAACGGACATGCCTACGATGATGGCCGCTAGAACGCCGGTCACAGCCATGCACTACTACAGGATTTGGAAGAGAAATATGGACTGGTGTCGAATGTGGGTGGAATTCTACGAACTTCCACTTATCATGATTTCTACTTTTCCTTCAGGCCGGTCTACATATAGGACTGAGGCTGGGCTTTCTGAAGGTTCAAGTTTTGTCTCTCTCCATCCTACTTCAACAGAGGTTAGCATCCTTGCCAGAGGTTCAACCCTTTCTACAGGGGGTTCTGAGAATCCAACCCCCTTTTTCATCCTCCCGCTACACCTTGGGACTTAAATTGAGTGTTGGAATTTGGATCACCAACTTTTGAGCCGTTAGCAAGGACTGACCTGACATAGCTCTCTTGGATGGTCGTATTATTGCTTGCATTGGCTTCGGCCAGGCGGGTTTCTGAGTTGGGAGCCTTATCGTGTAAAAGTCCCTTTTTTACTTTTTCATGAGGATAGGGCAGAGCTCCGTACAAGAGCAGATTTCCTTCCTAAGGTTGTTTCGGGGTTTCACGTAAACCAGCCAATTGTGGTCCCATCTCTCCAGGGTCTCGCAGATGGGGACGTGTCTGTGGATGTTGTCTAAGCGTTACGGGTGTACGTACAAGTTACGTCGTCCTTCAGAACGTCGGACTTTTGGTTTGTCTTTATGATGGGCCAAAGAAGGGCTGGCCAGCATCTAAGCAGTCTGTCTAGATGGATTGGTCTTGCCATTTGGCATGCTTATATTCCTGTGGCAAACAGGTTCCGGTTCAGGCGGGTGCTCATACCACCCGATCAGTGGGTGCCCCATGGGCGGCTGCCAGAGGTATTTCCACTACTCACCTTTGCAGAGCGGCGACGTGGTCCTCAGTCCACACGTTCGCTAAATTTTACAAGTTTGATACTGTTGCGTCCGAAGATTCTGAGTTCGGACGTTTAGTTTTGCAGACAAAAGACAGCACTTCCTCCCTGGGGGATCACTTTGGGACGTCCCCTAATGTCTAAGACTGTTCCAGTGTCCCCTAGTGGATGAAAGAGAAAAGAGGATTTTGGTACTTACCGATAAATCCATTTCTCTGAATCCTCTAGGGGACACTGGACGCCCGCCTCGGTGCTGTCAGCCTGCTGTGTTCAACGTTCTTGTTCATACAGTTCGTACAAACAGCGTTAGTTTTTCGCTTAAAGAAGTTTCTTGGATGCTGTTTGAAATGTTGTAAGGTTCGGTTCCTCGCCTTGTGCTATAGTATCATGTCCTATTCTCAGTCAAATTTTTCAAACTGAGGGAGGAGGGATGTGAAGGGGGAGGGGCCGGCTGTGCAGACAATGCTAATTTTAGATTGTGCCACACCTCCGGTTGCAAGCTTCACACCCCTAATGTCTAAGACTGTTCCAGTGTCCCCTAGAGGATTCAGAGAAATGGATTTATCGGTAAGTACCAAAATCCTCTTTCTCTGACGTCCTAGTGGATGCTGGGACTCCGTCAGGACCATGGGGATTAGCGGCTCCGCAGGAGACAGGGCACAAAAATAAAAGCTTTAGGACTAGGTGGTGTACACTGGCTCCTCCCCCTATGACCCTCCTCCAAGCCTCAGTTAGGTTTTTGTGCCCGTCCGAGCAGGGTGCAATCTAGGTGGCTCTCCTAAAGAGCTGCTTAGAAAAAGTTATTAGGTTTTTTATTTTCAGTGAGTCCTGCTGGCAACAGGCTCACTGCAACGAGGGACTTAGGGGAGAAGAAGTGAACTCACCTGCGTGCAGGATGGATTGGCTTCTTAGGCTACTGGACACCATTAGCTCCAGAGGGATCGAACACAGGCCCAGCCATGGAGTCCGGTCCCGGAGCCGCGCCGCCGACCCCCTTGCAGATGCCGAAAAGTGAAGAGGTCCAGAAACCGGCGGCAGAAGACTTTTCAGTCTTCATGAGGTAGCGCACAGCACTGCAGCTGTGCGCCATTGTTGTCAGCACACTTCACACCAGCGGTCACTGAGGGTGCAGGGCGCTGGGGGGGGGGGGCGCCCTGGGCAGCAATGATAATACCTTGTTCTGGCTAAAAATACATCACATATAGCCCCTGGGGCTATATGGATGTATTTAACCCCTGCCAGGTCTCAAACACCGGGAGAAGAGCCCGCCGAAATAGGGGGCGGGGCCTATCTCCTCAGCACACAGCGCCATTTTCCTGCACAGCTCCGCTGCGAGGAAGACTCCCAGGACTCTCCCCTGCACTGCACTACAGAAACAGGGTAAAAAAACAGAGAGGGGGGGCACTTTTTTGGCGATATTGATATATTAAGCTGCTATAAAGGAAACAACACTTCTGTAGGGTTGTTCCTATATATTTATAGCGCTTGGGTGTGTGCTGGCAAACTCTCCCTCTGTCTCCCCAAAGGGCTAGTGGGGTCCTGTCTTCGATAAGAGCATTCCCTGTGTGTCTGCTGTGTGTCGGTACGTGTGTGTCGACATGTATGAGGACGATGTTGGTGTGGAGGCGGAGCAATTGCCGGTAATGGTGATGTCACCCCCTAGGGAGTCGACACCGGAATGGATGGCTTTGTTTATGGAATTACGTGATAATGTCAGCACGTTACAAAAATCAGTTGACGACATGAGACGGCCGGCAAACCAGTTAGTACCTGTCCAGGCGTCTCAGACACCGTCAGGGGCTGTAAAACGCCCTTTACCTCAGTCGGTCGACACAGACCCAGACACGGACACCGAATCTAGTGTCGACGGTGAAGAAACAAACGTATTTTCCAGTAGGGCCACACGTTATATGATCATGGCAATGAAGGAGGCTTTGCATATCTCTGATACTGCAAGTACCACAAAAAGGGGTATTATGTGGGGTCTGAAAAAACTACCTGTAGTTTTTCCTGAATCAGAGGAATTGAATAAAGTGTGTGATGAAGCGTGGGTTAACCCCGATAGAAAACTGCTAATTTCAAAGAAGTTATTGGCATTATATCCTTTCCCGCCAGAGGTTAGGGCGCGCTGGGAAACACCCCCTAGGGTGGATAAGGCACTCACACGCTTATCAAAACAAGTGGCGTTACCGTCTCCTGAAACGGCCGCCCTCAAGGATCCAGATGATAGGAGGCTGGAAACTACCCTGAAAAGTATATACACTCATACTGGTGTTATACTGCGACCAGCCATCGCCTCTGCATGGATGTGCAGTGCTGGGGTGGTTTGGTCGGATTCCCTGACTGAAAATATTGATACCCTGGATAGGGACAGTATTTTATTGACTATAGAGCAATTAAAGGATGCTTTTCTTTATATGCGAGATGCTCAGAGGGATATTTGCACTCTGGCATCGAGAGTAAGTGCGATGTCCATATCTGCCAGAAGAAGTTTATGGACGCGACAGTGGTCAGGTGATGCGGATTCCAAACGGCATATGGAAGTATAGCCGTATAAAGGGGAGGAATTATTTGGGGTCGGTCTATCGGATTTGGTGGCCACGGCAACAGCCGGGAAATCCACCTTTTTACCTCAGGTCCCCTCCCAACAGAAAAAGACACCGTCTTTTCAGCCGCAGTCCTTTCGTTCCTATAAGAACAGGCGGGCAAAAGGACAGTCATATCTGCCCCGAGGCAAAGGAAAGGGTAAGAGAGTGCACCAAGCAGCTCCCTCCCAGGAGCAGAAGCCCTCCCCGGCTTCTGCAAAGCCCTCAGCATGACGTTGGGGCTTTACAAGCGGACTCAGGGGCGGTGGGGGGTCGACTCAAGAATTTCAGCGCACAGTGGGCTCACTCACAGGTGGACCCCTGGATCCTGCAGGTAGTATCTCAGGGTTACAGGTTGGAATTCGAGAAGTCTCCCCCTCGCCGGTTCCTAAAGTCTGCTCTGCCAACGTCTCCCTCAGACAAGGCGACGGTATTGGAAGCCATTCACAAGCTGTATTCTCAGCAGGTGATAGTCAAGGTACCCCTCCTACAACAGGGAAAGGGGTATTATTCCACACTATTTGTGGTACCGAAGCCGGACGGCTCGGTAAGACCTATTCTAAATCTGAAATCTTTGAACCTGTACATACAAAAATTCAAGTTCAAGATGGAGTCACTCAGAGCAGTGATAGCGAATCTGGAAGAAGGGGACTTTATGGTGTCCCTGGACATCAAGGATGCTTACCTGCATGTCCCAATTTGCCCTTCACATCAAGGGTACCTCAGGTTTGTAGTACAAAACTGTCATTATCAGTTTCAGACGCTGCCGTTTGGATTGTCCACGGCACCTCGGGTCTTTACCAAGGTAATGGCCGAAATGATGTTTCTTCTGCGAAGAAAAGGCGTATTAATTATCCCTTACTTGGACGATCTCCTGATAAGGGCAAGGTCCAGAGAACAGCTGGGGGACGTAGTAGCACTAACCCAAGTAGTGCTGCAACAGCACGGGTGGATTCTGAATTTTCCAAAATCTCAATTGACCCCGACGACACGTCTGCTGTTCCTGGGAATGATTCTGGACACGGTTCAGAAAAAGGTGTTTCTTCCGGAGGAGAAAGCCAGGGAGTTATCCGAACATGTCAGGAACCTCCTAAAACCAGGAAAAGTGTCTGTGCATCAATGCACAAGAGTCCTGGGAAAAATGGTGGCTTCTTACGAAGCGATTCCATTCGGCAGATTCCACGCACAAACTTTTCAGTGGGATCTGCTGGACAAATGGTCCGGATCGCATCTGCAGATGCATCAGCGGATAACTTTGTCTCCACGGACAAGGGTGTCTCTTCTGTGGTGGTTGCAGAGTGCTCATCTGTTAGAGGGCCGCAGATTCGGCATACAGGACTGGGTCCTGGTGACCACGGATGCCAGTCTGAGAGGCTGGGGAGCGGTCACACAGGGAAGAAACTTCCAGGGAGTGTGGTCAAGCCTGGAGATGTCTCTTCACATAAATATCCTGGAGCTAAGAGCGATTTACAATGCTCTGAGCCTGGCAAAACCCCTGCTTCAGGGTCAGCCGGTGTTGATCCAGTCGGACAACATCACGGCAGTCGCCCACGTAAACAGACAGGGCGGCACAAGAAGCAGGAGGGCAATGGCAGAAGCTGCAAGGATTCTTCGCTGGGCGGAAGATCATGTGATAGCACTGTCAGCAGTGTTCATTCCGGGAGTGGACAACTGGGAAGCGGACTTCCTCAGCAGACACGATCTACACCCGGGAGAGTGGGGACTTCATCCAGAAGTCTTCCACATGATTGTGAACCGTTGGGAAAAACCAAAGGTGGATATGATGGCGTCCCGCCTCAACAAAAAACTGGACAGGTATTGCGCCAGGTCAAGAGACCCTCAGGCAATAGCTGTGGACGCTCTGGTAACACCGTGGGTGTTCCAGTCAGTGTATGTGTTTCCTCCTCTGCCTCTCATACCAAAAGTACTGAGAATTATACGGCAAAGGGGAGTAAGAACGATACTCGTGTCTCCGGATTGGCCAAGAAGAACTTGGTACCCGGAACTTCAGGAGATGCTCTCGGAAGATCCGTGGCCTCTACCTCTAAGACGGGACCTGCTTCAGCAGGGACCGTGTCTATTCCAAGACTTACCGCGGCTGCGTTTGACGGCATGGCGGTTGAACGCCGAATTCTAAGGGAAAAAGGCATTCCGGAAGAGGTCATCCCTACCCTGGTAAAAGCCAGGAAGGAAGTGACTGCACAACATTATCACCGCATTTGGAGAAAATATGTTGCGTGGTGTGAGGCCAGGAAGGCCCCGACGGAGGAATTTCAACTGGGTCGATTCCTACATTTCCTGCAAACAGGATTGTCTATGGGCCTCAAATTAGGGTCCATTAAGGTTCAAATTTCGGCCCTGTCGATTTTCTTCCAGAAAGAATTGGCTTCAGTTCCTGAAGTCCAGACTTTTGTAAAAGGAGTACTACATATACAGCCCCCGGTTGTGCCCCCAGTGGCTCCGTGGGATCTTAATGTAGTTTTGGATTTTCTCAAATCCCATTGGTTTGAGCCACTCAAATCGGTGGATTTGAAATATCTTACATGGAAAGTAACCATGCTACTGGCCCTGGCTTCAGCCAGGAGAGTGTCAGAATTGGCGGCTTTATCGTATAAAAGCCCATATCTGATTTTCCATTCGGACAGGGCAGAACTGCGGACGCGTCCTCAGTTTCTGCCTAAGGTGGTTTCAGCGTTTCACCTGAACCAGCCTATTGTGGTGCCTGCGGCTACTAGCGATTTGGAGGATTCCAAGTTTCTGGACGTTGTCAGGGCATTGAAAATATATATTTCAAGGACGGCTGGAGTCAGAAAATCTGACTCGCTGTTTATACTGTATGCACCCAACAAGCTGGGTGCTCCTGCTTCTAAGCAGACGATTGCTCGTTGGATTTGTAGCACAATTCAACTTGCACATTCTGTGGCAGGCCTGCCACAGCCTAAATCTATCAAGGCCCATTCCACAAGGAAGGTGGGCTCATCTTGGGCGGCTGCCCGAGGGGTCTCGGCATTACAACTCTGCCGAGCAGCTACGTGGTCGGGGGAGAACACGTTTGTAAAATTCTACAAATTTGATACCCTGGCTAAAGAGGACCTGGAGTTCTCTCATTCGGTGCTGCAGAGTCATCCGCACTCTCCCGCCCGTTTGGGAGCTTTGGTATAATCCCCATGGTCCTGACGGAGTCCCAGCATCCACTAGGACGTCAGAGAAAATAAGATTTTACTTACCGATAAATCTATTTCTCGTAGTCCGTAGTGGATGCTGGGCGTAGTGCATCCCAAGTGCGGATTGTCTGCAATACTTGTACATAGTTATTGTTACAAAAAGATCGGGTTGTTATTGTTGTGAGCCGTCTGTTCAGAGGCTCCTACGTTTGTCATACTGTTAACTGGGTTCAGATCACAAGTTGTACGGTGTGATTGGTGTGGCTGGTATGAGTCTTGCCCGGGATTCAAAATCCTTCCTTATTGTGTACGCTCGTCCGGGCACAGTATCCTAACTGAGGCTTGGAGGAGGGTCATAGGGGGAGGAGCCAGTGCACACCACCTTGTCCTAAAGCTTTTATTTTTGTGCCCTGTCTCCTGCGGAGCCGCTAATCCCCATGGTCCTGACGGAGTCCCAGCATCCACTACGGACTAAGAGAAATAGATTTATCGGTAAGTAAAATCTTATTTTTTCTCATACTTCCTAGAGGATGCTGATGTCCACTTCGGTACCATGGGGTATAGACTGTTCCGCAGGAGCCATGGGCACTTTAAGACTTTTCAAGGGTGTGAACTGGCTCCTCCCTCTATGCCCCTCCACCAGACCTCAGTTTTAGAAATGTGCCCGGGCAGACTGGATGCACTCCAGAGGAGCTCTGCTGAGTTTCTCTGAAAAGACTTGTTAGGTTTTTTATTTTCAGGGAGAACTGCTGGCAACAGTCTACCTGTTTCGTGGGACTGAGGGGGCAGAAGTAGGAACCAACTTCCTAAAGAGTTTCATGGCTCTGCTTCTGGTTGACAGGACACCAATTAGCTCCTGAAGGGAACTGAACGCTAGCCGTGCCTAGATGCTCACTCCCACAGCACGCCGTCACCCCCCTCAGTGCCAGAAGTCAGAAGACAGGTGAGTGTTTAGAAGACAGATCTTCAGTCAAGAAAGTGATGGCTAAAGGTACCACGTGGCTGGCGGGAGTGCAGCGCGCCATGTTGCCCACACATACACAGGCACTGCCGGGGGGGGGTGGGGGGCCTGGGAAGCATGAAACCTATGGAAACTGGCATAAATAAGGGGCATAAGTTGCTTAGGCACAGTCCTACCCCCGCCAGTATAAAAAATGACCTCGTAAAAGCTGAGGAGAAACACGCCATTGAAGAAACACTGCTCAGCGCCATTTTCGCTCTTCCATACTGCAGAGAAGAATGCTGGTCCTCCTCCACTGCTGAACAAGTATCGGGGTGCAAAACAGGGGGGGATACAGTGAATTTGGTGCTATATAATTGGGTGATTAACATTATAAAAGCGCTGCATGTCAGTGGGCATTTTGTGTTCACAGACTTTGTGTAACTGGCGCTGGGTTGTGAACTGGCAAATCCTATCTGTGTCCCTCGGACAGATTTTACTGTGGGTCTGTCCCCTATAAGTCCTGGAGTGTCTGTGGTGTGGTTGTGCATGTGTGTGACATGTCTGTGGCAGGAAACTCTTCATCTGTGGGAGACATGTTAGGGACACAGAGGTGTAATATGACACCAAGAGCCTGACTTGGTGAAAGGTTACATGATAGTGTGAATCATATCAGTAAGAGTTTGGACTGAATCTCATACAGAAAATTGAAAATCTGTTGAAGATAGGATTTTTAATAGTTCTGCCTTTCATCCACAGGGACCCTCTGGGTCACATACAAATTTGCACAAGTAGTACAAACTGATACCGACACGGACTCTGATTCCTGTGTCGACACTAGTGATTCCAGGGGAATAGGTCCTAAGTTAGCAAAAAAGCATTCAAAACATGTTTTAGCTATAAAGGTGGTGTTAGAAGTTACGAAGCCCCCTCTTTTACCACAAGTAGAGGGTTTACTTTAGTAATGTAATTTTCCCTCAAACTCAGGAGTTGAACAGTCTCTTGGAGGGAGTCTGATTTAACCTGAAAAGAAATTTCAGATTCCCAAAAGGAATTCAGGCAGCTTACCTTTTTCCAAAAGGTGTGAGTCACCCCGCATTTTAGACAGGGCCTTGTCCTAAAAGAGAAAAGGTGTTTCTCCCTGCGCCTTGAATGGCTTCACTTAAGGAGCCGACAGGCGCAAGTGAGTGAGGTGATCTATTGATGTGGCCAATGGGACACTACTCAGGCCTACCATTGTCTGTGCGTGGGTGAGTAGTGCTATTGAGAAGTGGTCAGGAAACTTGTCATTAGACATTGACACAATAGATGGAGACGAGATACTCCTAACATTAGGTCATATCAAAGAGGCTGCTGCGTACGTGCTAGAAATCATAAAATATATTGGTCTCTTGGGATCAAGAACCGCTACCATGGCAGTATCTGCTTGGAGGGCGTTGTGGATTCGCCAGTGGAATGCTGATGCAGATTCCAAAAGAAATATGGAGGCTCTCCCGTATAAAGGTGAGGCCTTGTTTGGTGATGGGCTGGATGCGTTAGACTCTGTGGCTACCGCAGGTAAGTCGACATTCTTGCCTTATGCTCCTACACCGGCAACAAAGACACATCACTCTCACATTCAGTCCTTTCGGCCCAACAAATAGAAAAAGGCCAAAGGTTCTCCCTTTTTTGCAGGTAGAGGAAGGGGAAAAGGAAAGAAATCCGCAGCGTCTCCCGGATCGCAGGAGCAGAAGTCTACCCCTGCTTCTGCCAAATCTGCAGCATGAAGCTGGGGCTCCCTTGCGGGAGTCTGCTCGGGTGGGTGCACGTCTGAAACTTTTCAGTTAACTCTGGATTCAATCTGGCCTGGACCCATGGGTCTTACAAATAGTGTCCCATGGGTACAAACTAGAGTTTCAAGACGTCACCCCATGCCAATTTTTCAAATCGACCATGCCAGCTTCTCTTCCAGAAAGAGAGGCAGTAACCACGGCAATTCAAAAATTGTCAGGATCAGGGCATTGTCCTGGTACCCTTGTCACAGCAAGGAGAAGGTTTTTATTCAAGCCTCTTCGTAGTTCTGAAGCCGGACGGCTCGGTCAGACCGATTTTAAACCTGAAAAATCTGAATCTCTACCTGAAAAGGTTCAAGTTCAAGATGGAATTCCTGAGGATAGTGATTTCCAGTCTGGAGGAGGGGGACTTTATGGTGTCAGTAGACCTAAAGGATGCTTACTTGCATGTTCCCATTTATCCTCACCAAGCTTATCTGAGATTCGCAATACAAGATTGCCATTACCAGTTCCACACGTTGCCGTTCGGACTCTCCACAGCACCGAGGGTATCCACCAAGGTGATGGCGGAGATGATGATCCCCCTTCGTCAAAAAGGAGTCAATATAATTCCTTGTCTGGACGATCTCCTGATAAAAGCGAGATCCAGGGAACAGTTGGTGCAGAACATCGCACTCTCCCTGTCAATATTCCAACAACACGGTTGGATCATGAATTTTCCAAAGTCGCAGTTGGAACCGACAACAATATTGTCCTTTTTAGAGATGATTCTGGACACAGAAGTACGGAGAGTCTTTCTTCCGGTGGAAAAGGCTCTGGAAATCCAGAAAATGGTCAAACAAATATTGAAACCAACAAGCGTGTCGATCCGTCAATGCATTCGGTTGTTGGGAAAATTGGTAGCGGCCTACAAGGCCATATAGTTTGGCCGATTTCATGCCAGAGTATTCCAGTGGGACCTGTTGGACAAGTGGTCCGGATCCCACCTACACATGCACCGGAATAATCCTGTCCCCCAAAGCCAGGATTTCGCTCCTGTGGTGGCTACACAGTTCTCACCTACTAGAGGGACGCAGGGTTGGGATTCACGACTGGGTCCTAATAACCACGAATGCAAGTCTCCGAGGCTGGGGAGCTGTCACACGGGGGAAAGCTTCCAAGGAAAATGGTCAAGTCAGGAAGCCTGCCTTCACATAAACGTTCTGGATTTGAGAGCCATTTACAACGGCCTTCTACAAGCGGTACATCTTCAAGATTATCCCGTGCAGATGCAGTCGGACAATGTAACAGCAGTCGCGTACATAAACGGGTAAGGCGGAACGAAAAGCAGAGCGACAATGGCAGAAGTGACAAGGATTCTCCTCTGGGCAGAAAGACATGTAAGAGCTCTGTCAGCAATTTTCATTCCGGGAGTGGACAACTGGGAAGCAGACTTTCTCAGCAGACACTATCTCCATCCAGGAGAGTGGGGCCTCCACCAAGAAGTCTTCACAGAGGTGACAAGTCTTGGGAAGTTCCTCAAGTAGACATGATGGCATCTCGTCTAAACAAGAAGCTTTAGAGATATTGTTCCAGGTCGAGAGACCCTCAAGAAGTAGCAGTGGATGCACTGGTGACCCAGTGGGTGTTTCAATCGGTATATGTGTTCCCTCCACTTCCACTGATTCCAGAAGTTCTCAAAAAAATAACAACAAGAGTTTGAGCAATCTTCATTGCCCCAGACTGGCCAAGGAGGGCTTGGTATACAGATCTTCAGGAGTTGCTCATAGAAGATCCTCTGCCTCTTCCTCCTCGAGAGGACCTACTACAGCAGGGGCCGTGTGTGTATCAAGACTTACCGTGGCTACGTTTGACGGCATGGCTGTTGAGTGCCGCATCCTAGCCCGAAAGGGTATTCCCAAGGAATTCATCCCCACTCTTATTCAGGCCAGGAAAGGAGTAATGTCTAAACATTACCACTGTATTTGGAGAATATGTGTGTCTTGGTATGAATCCAAGAAGGCTCCTACGGAAGAGTTTGAGTTGGGACGTTTTCTCCAGGCTGGTGTGGATGCGGGCCTTAGATTGGGGTCAATCAAGGTCCAGATTTCGGCCTTATCAGTTTTCTTTCAAAAACAATTGGCCTCCTTTCCAGAAGTTCAGACGTTCATAAAAGGGGTTCGTTCTGCACATCCAGCCTCCATTTGTGCCTCCAGTGGCACCATGGGACCTTAATGTGGTGTTGCAGATCCTTCAAACAGATTGGTTTGAACCTCTGCAAGAGATAGAATTTGAAGTTTCTCACTTGGAAAGTGGTGATGCTTTTGGCCTTGGCATCCGCAAGGCGGGTGTCTGAGTTGGGGGGCCTTGTCTCACAAGAGCCCTTACCTGATCTTCCATGAAGATAGGGCAGAGTTAAGAACTCGTCAACCATTTCTTCCAGAGGTGGTTTCGTCCTTCCACATAAACCAACCTATTGTGGTGCCAGTAGCTATTGACACTTTCACTGAGTCACAGTCTCTAGATGTGGTAAGAGCTTTGAAGATTTATGTTGCAAGAACAGCTCGGTTATGGAAAACAGAGGCTGTGTTTGTCCTGTATGCTCCCAGCAAGATTGGGTGTCCTGATTATAAGCCGACCATTGCGCGCTGGATCAGAGGGACAATTCAACACGCTCATTCTACGGCAGGCTTGCCGGTACCGAAGTCTGTGATGGCCCATTCTACTAGGAAAGTGGGCTCATCCTGGGCGGCTGCCCGGGGCATCTCTGCTTTGCAACTTTGCCGAGCAGCTACTTGGTCAGGGTCAAACTCATTTGCTAAATTTTATAAGTTTGACACTTTGGCCGATGAGAACCTCAAGTTTGGTCAATCGGTGCTGCAGGGTCATCTGCACTCTCCCGCCCGTACAGGAGCTTTGGTATAACACCATGGTACTGAAGTGGACCCCAGCATCCTCTAGGACGTATGAGAAAATAGGATTTTAATACCTACCGGTAAATCCCTTTTCTCCTAGTCAGTAGAGGATGCTGGGCACCAGACCCAGTGCGTACTTTACCAGCAGTTTGTTCTTTATAGTTACACAAGTTTTTAATTTGTTTTCAGCATGTTGCTGTAAATGGTTCATGCCTGTTGGCGTGTCATGTTGAATGCCATGTTGTGTGGCATGGTTGAGGTGTGAGCTGGTATCCAGTTCACACCCTTGAAAGGTCTTAAAGTGCCCATGGCTCCTGCGGAACCGTCTATACCCCATGGTACTGAAGTGGACCCCAGCATCCTCTACGGACTAGGAGAAAAGGATTTACCGGTAGGTATTAAAATCCTATTTTCTTAATGACTATGGCCTCTGCAAGGAGGGTTTCGGACTTGGTACACTGTCATGTTGTCCATCCTTTTTGTTTTTCCACCGCGAAAGACCAATTCTCCGAACTAGACCTGGTTACCTCCCTAAGGTGGTTTCCTCTTTTCACCTTTAACCAGAGATTGTGGTCCTGGCCTTTATCTCTTCGGATTTGTCGGCTAAAGATCATTCTTTGGATGTGGTTAGCGCTCTGTGTCTGTGGACCGTATTCGATGGACATTGCGTTAAACTGGTTAACAAAACTGAGCTCACAGTGCCTAGAGGCAGGGGTTATAGATGAGGGACCCGTTGCATCCTGGGACAGCTAAAGCTTTACCTGTTGGTGCCTGGATCCAGATCCATCTCTACATCCCGATATTTTCCCTGTGGAACCTATGTACTTCACAGAAAGCGTTAACAATGGTAAGTCTACCATAACTATTACTTTTTAGTTTACACCATTATTTTATGTATTTTTTATTTTTGCATTAATGTTTTAATGAAAAAAATATTGAATCCTGTATTTGAAACCTTGATCAACCATATTTTAATGTTTTCTCCCCATGGTAAAAAGTGTCTCCCAGATAAAGGAAAGAGGAAAAGTATTTTGTTCTAACCGTTAAATCTTTTTCTGACTACACTTGGGGGACATTACAGTACCTCCTTTTTTGAATGAATATATGTGAAGGATGCCAGTAGCTGTTTATACAACCTTTTACAGGCAGTTCAAATGGAGGATGGGGTTGGAGGGCAGGAGCTTATACAACGCTAAAAAGTTAGCTCATTAAGTGCCAATGCCTCTATCCCTCACTATCCCCATGGTAAGAAGTGTCCCGCAGATGAAGTCCGAGAAAGAGATTCAACTGGTAAGTACCAAAAATCTTGTTTTCAGGTGTGTTTGAATAGTCAGAGAGTGTCCTCCAGCTAATGGTAGCGTTCAGTGTCTCGATACAGCCCGGTTCAACCTGGAGGTGGTAAGAACCCAGTCAGACAATGTTACTGCAGTGGCATATTTAAACCACTAAGCGGCATAAAGAATGCTGAGGACATGAGAGAGACTTGTCGAATTGCGCAGTGGAAGGCTGATTACCTCAGCCGGCAGGATCTAATTCTGGATTAATGGTCTTTCCACCCCTAGATCTTCACTCAGTTGGTGAACGGGTGAGGTCAGCAGAACGTCAACATGGTGTCCAGGCTGAACCACAAAGTGGAACAATACTGTGCTAGGACCTGTGACCCGAATACATTTTTTTTTATCTCCCATAGCACTGATTCCAAAAGTGCTGGAAGAGCTTTGTGTTGTTCTGGTGGCCCCAGATTAGCTTCAGAGATCATGGTACGTAGACCACCTCAGCATGCTAGCGGCACTCCCATGGCACTTGGTTATGAGACTGGATCTTCTTAGCTAGTGTCTTCCGGCACTTTGAGCTTTGTTGGGTAACATTTTTTGTGCCACTGGCCAGTCGGGGTATAAAGGGGAGGAGTTTGAGCTGCAGACCAATGCTTTTCGATCCACCTCATATACCCATAGTACTCCACTGTCCTGCACATTGACCAATATTACGAGCATACAGTAAATTTTAATATGTACCCCCGGGTATAACCACCTCTCTCTCATTACACGCTGGGAGCTTTTTAAACATGAGTTTTCAATACAGCTAAATCAATGTTATTGAGTCATTATATTTTTTTCTGCAGCGGGGTACACTGATATTTCACAGGGAATAACATCGGGGGTGTAGAGTAGGATCTTGATCCGAGGCAGTAACAGGCTAAAAGCTTTGACTGTTCCCAAGATGCTCAGCGCCGCCTCCTCTATAACCCTGCCTCCGGCAACAGGAGCTTAGTTTTGTTAACCAGTCCAATGCAGTAACAGGTAAAAGAGACAGCAACAGTCAGTAGCCACAGACGCCACATTCTCACGACAGGAGAAGGTATCAGCGGCTAATGCTATACCAACCCAAAGAAGCTAAGTGCATCAGGGTGGGAGCCCTGTGGAATCCAGTGTACCTCGCAGAAAGAGATTTAACAAGGGTAAGTTCTTACCATAAATCTCCTTTTCTTGCAGCGGGGTACACTGGTATTCCACAGGGAATAAGATCGGGGATGTCCTAAAGCAGTTCCTTGTGGGAGGGGACGCACTGTAGCGAGCACAAGAACCAGGCGTCCAAAGGAAGCATCCTGGGAGGCGGAAGTATCGAAGGCATAGAACCTTATGAACGTGTTCACTGAGGACCACGTAGCTGCCTTGCTCAATTGTTCAAGGGTCGCACCACGGGTGGCCGCCCAAGAAGGTCCAACAGACCGAGTAGAATGGGCTTTGATGGTAACAGGAGCTGGAAGTCCAGCCTGTACATAAGCATGTGCAATCACCATTCTAATCCATCTGGCCATGGTCTGCTTGTTAGCAGGCCAGCCATGTTTGTGAAAACCAAACAGTACAAAGAGAATCAGACTTCACATAGATACGGAGAGCCCGTACCACATCCAAAGACCGCTCTTTCCAGCAGCCCTAAGAAGAGCTATTTAAAGAAGATAGAAGACTTCAAGGACTACAGCAGAGGCACTCTAGTGCTAGATATCATTCTGATATCTCCTGCTGCAGCTCCATCACCTCCCCCAGCGGCGCTGTATGCTCCCGCGTCCCTGGTTGCCGGATACTTACAGCGGAGGCTCTGGTTCTTCACCCAGGGCGCATACACTAACCGAAGTTCTCTGGGATCGCGTGGCCGCACTCGGGGAGGAGGTAAGAGGGCCCTCAGGCTGGACCCGCTCGAAACCGCGATCTGCCGTGGCCATTAGGAGGCAGGCCGCGCGCGCTGACGTGGACACTGTGACAGTACATGGACCCCACTAGACCACCAGGGCAAGGGCACAGGTCGGATTAGGATATAATCCATTTTATTAAGGGCCGCAGCACCCGGTGGTGAAGTCCAGCAATGAGATGAGGCTCTGGCCTGTAGCCCCTCCCCCAGCCCCTGGGCACCATTTAGAGTAAATGTTCCCGCCCTGGAGCTGCATCTGTCTTCCTCACTCCCTGTCAGCATTTAGGCGCCATTACACACAGCTGCGCTGATTCTGGGACTGCTGGGTGATGCCTCCTCTGTAAAGCCGCCTGCCTCATCAGCGCTGTGCATTTACAGGACACTTAAGTATTCTACATGTCGTTTAGACCGTGTTAAGATCAAGTGCATACTTCAGGGTTATTTAGTACAAGTACCCTGTGATATTCATCCAGTTTTTATTGTGCATTGAGACATTGTCTGTGCTGTCACACTGCACGGGGGGTTTTGTGTTAGGTATTATATTTGCTGATATTGTACTGTCGGCTGTGGTTTATGCTTTCATATCATGTCAGCTACAGGAGGCGATAGGTCTGGGTCTGATTCCTCCATGTACGGTTATGATGTCCCGGATGCATTGGAGGATAACATGGCTGCTGAGGGTTCAGGTTTTGGGGGTTCTGTACCCCCCAGTCAGTTTGTAACAACAGGCGCACATCAGGGCCTACCTTGGGCTGCCTTTTCTAATTTACTGACTACGCTGGTAACTAGACTCGCGCCCCCTGTGGGACATCCTTTTCTTTATCAGCCTTATATGGTCCTTGCAGTTAATCCGCCATGGACAGATGCTCTGTCCACTCAGTTACAGCAATTGAATAACTCTTTGGGTAAAAGTGTTCCTGACCCTCGCCCACCTAAGACTAAACCTAACAAGTTCTCTAAGCAGGCTGTTATTTCCTCTCTTCCACGCATGTTTCGGATACCTCTTCCGATGAAGATGGCGTGTATACTGACCCCTCAGACTCTGATCGTGACGTTTCTGATGGGGAATCTGATTCACAGGTGGATGTTTCTTATCTATTAGAAGCTATCAGGCTCATTCTTCAGATTGATGATGATCCTGAGCCTGCTACTACATCGAAGAAACCGGGCAGGTTCAAACGTCAGAAGGTTACTAAATTAGTTTTACCTCATTCTGACCTCTTTTGACATACGTCAGGAATCCTGGGAGAACCCAGGAAAGAAATTCACCCCGCCCAAGAAGATGCTAGCCCGCTATTCCCTTGCGGCAGAATTGAGTAAAAATTGGGAAACGCCACGGCCGGTGGATTTGCAAATCGCTCGGCTGGTGTCATCTACTCTGTGTGTCACTACAGTCACTTCTCTCAAGGAACCGATGGATAGGCGGGTGGAGGGCTGCTTAAAAGCTATCTATACCCTTGCAGGAGCTGCGCATAGACCCACCATTGCGGCTACTTGGGCCGCAGAAGCTATGGAGGCGTGGGCTCAAGAAATAGTTTCTGTCCAATTTTTCTGATCATGCCAGACAATGTCTCTCTTATATTGTCACAACATCTCATTACATTAAAGAAGCAGCTTCAGATGAGGTGTTCTGGTGGCCAAGGCTGCTACGACATCCATTTTGGCTCGCCGTATTCTCTGATTGCGGTCCTGGTCGGTAGACTTGGACTCTTAAGAAAACCCTGGTGGTGCTCCCGTTTAAAGGAAACATCCTCTTTGGTGAGGATCTCAACAAGATTGTTGCTGACTTTTGCATCTGCTAAGACTGCATGTCTACCTAGTACTACTCCTGATCATCTTGGGAACAGTCAAAACTTTTAGCCTGTTGGTGCCTTGAATCAAGAGCCTACTCTACACCCCGATGTTATCCCTGTGGAACCCAGTGTACCTCGCAGAAAGAGATTTAAGAAGGGTAAGTTCTTACCATAAATCTTCTTCATCTTCATCTTCTTCTTCTTCTTCTTCTTCTTCTTCTTCTTCTTCTTCATCAGAAAAATTGAGAGCTTAATATGGTATTTTAGGGTGAGTGTTATTTTACCAAATAAAGCTGCGTTATGTAACTTTCAGTTAAATAGTGTGGCATCTACTAATTTAGGTCAATGTACCTCTCATTTGTTGTTGACATTCTTAGACTGTGTAACATGAGATGTAAGTAATTTGTGTTTAGAACTAATGGATTTTGTATTCCAATTGTAGTGTTCAAGCCATATTCCCAACTCCTGACCCCGCTGCATTGAAAGACAGGCGGATGGAGAATCTTGTAGCCTATGCTCGCAAAGTCGAAGGGGACATGTATGAGTCTGCTAATAGCAGGGTAAGCCTTTACAAATCTACAACAAAGTTTTGTGTAATGAGCGTGCACAAGGATACTTTTGTTACTGGTTTGCTTCTTAAGGACACATTCTTTTTCAAACACTGAGGTTTTCTGACCAATAAACCTAAATAGAGATACTTATTTAGTGAACATGGAAGAGTATCATGTTCCATTGAAACACCTTAATGACTTCGTTTTTAGGAAAGTAATTATGGTGAAATGGAAGGAAATCTTTGTATATCTTTTATAGAAGGCTGTGGTTTAACTTTGAAAATGCCATGTTAAAAAATGTGGTGAACCAGTTAAAATGCCCTGCTTAAATTTTCTGTAGATTGTTGCTTCGTCTACTGCTCATGTAGTTTTTCTCTATCGTCCTAAGTGGATGCTGGGGTTCCTGAAAGGACCATGGGGAATAGCGGCTCCGCAGGAGACAGGGCACAAAAAAGTAAAGCTTTTACCAGATCAGGTGGTGTGCACTGGCTCCTCCCCCTATGACCCTCCTCCAGACTCCAGTTAGATTTTGTGCCCGAACGAGAAGGGTGCAATCTAGGTGGCTCTCCTAAAGAGCTGCTTAGAGAAAGTTTAGCTTAGGTTTTTTACTTTACAGTGAGTCCTGCTGGCAACAGGATCACTGCAACGAGGGACTTAGGGGAGAAGTAGTGAACTCACCTGCGTGCAGAGTGGATTTGCTGCTTGGCTACTGGACACTAGCTCCAGAGGGACGATCACAGGTACAGCCTGGATGGTCACCGGAGCCGCGCCGCCGGCCCCCTTGCAGACGCTGAAGAGAGAAGAGGTCCAAAATCGGCGGCTGAAGACTCCTGAGTCTTCATAAAGGTAGCGCACAGCACTGCAGCTGTGCGCCATTTTCCTCTCAGCACACTTCACACAACAGTCACTGAGGGTGCAGAGCGCTGGGGGGGGGCGCTCTGAGAGGCAAATAAAAACCTTATTAGAGGCAAAAAATACCTCACATATAGCCCACAGAGGCTATATGGAGATATTTAACCCCTGCCTAACTTCAAAAATAGCGGGAGACGAGCCCGCCGAAAAAGGGGCGGGGCCTATCTCCTCAGCACGCAGCGCCATTTTCTCTCACAGAAAAGCTGGAGAGAAGGCTCCCAGGCTCTCCCCTGCACTGCACTACAGAAACAGGGTTAAAACAGAGAGGGGGGGCACTGATTTTGGCGATATTGTATATATATAAAAGATGCTATAAGGGAGAAACACTTATATAAGGTTGTCCCTATATAATTATAGCGTTTTTGGTGTGTGCTGGCAGACTCTCCCTCTGTCTCCCCAAAGGGCTAGTGGGTCCTGTCCTCTGTCAGAGCATTCCCGGTGTGTGTGCTGTGTGTCGGTACGTGTGTGTCGACATGTATGAGGACGATGTTGGTGAGGAGGCGGAGAAATTGCCTGTAATGGTGATGTCACTCTCTAGGGAGTCGACACCGGAATGGATGGCTTATTTAGAGAATTACGTGAGAATGTCAACACGCTGCAAGGTCGGTTGACGACATGAGACGGCCGACAATCTATTAGGACCGGTCCAGGCGTCTCAGAAACACCGTCAGGGGTTTTTAAAAAAAAAAAAAAAAAACGCCCATTTACCTCAGTCGGTCGACACAGACACAGACACGGACACTGAATACAGTGTCGACGGTGAATAAACAAACGTATTTCTCATTAGGGCCACACGTTAAGGGCAATGAAGGAGGTGTTACGTGTTTCTGATACTACAAGTACCACAAGAAAGGGTATTATGTGGGAGTGAAAAAACTACCTGTAGTTTTTCCTGAATCAGATAAAATAAAATGAAGTGTGTGATGATGCGTAGGGTTACCCCGATAGCAAATATTGGCGTTATACCCTTTCCCGCCAGAAATTAGGGTACGTTGGGAAACACCCCTTAGGGTGATAAGGCGCTCACACGCTTATCAAGTGGCGTTACCGTCTCCAGATACGGCCGCCCTCAAGGAGCCAGCTGATAGGAAGCTGGAAAAATATCCTAAAAAGTATATACACACATACGGTGGTTATACTGCGACCAGCGATCGCCATCAGCCTGGAGATGCAGTGCTGGGTTGGCTTGGTCGGATTCCCTGACTGAAAATATTTTATTCATGTACAGCATTTAATAGGATGCATTCTATATATATGTATGTGAGATGCACTGAGGGATATTTGCTCTCTGGCATCAAGATAAGTGCGTTGTCCATATCTCCCAGAAGATGTCAGGGACACGACAGTGGTCAGGTGATACAGATCCCATACGGCAGATGGAAGTATTGCTGTATAAAGGGAAGGAGTTATTTGGGGGTCGGTCCATCGGACCTGGGGACCACAGCAACAGCTGGGAAATCCAACCTTTTTTACCCCAAGTTACATCTCAGCTAAAAAAGACACCGTCTTTTCAGCCTCAATCTTTCCTTTCCCATGAGGGCATGCAGGCAAAAGGCCAGTTATATCTGCCCAGACATAGAGGTAAGGGAAGTAGACTGCAGCAGGCAGCCCTTTCCCAGGAAAAGAAGCCCTCCACCGCGTCTGCCAAGTCCTCAGCAGGACGCTGGGGCCGTGCAAGCGGACTCAAGGTGGGGGGGTAGTCTCAAGAGTCTCAGGGCGCAGTGGGATCACTCGCAAGTTGACCCCTAGATCGTACGAGTATTATCCCAGGGGTAAAGATTGGAGAGTCGAGACATCTTCTCCTCGCAGGTTCCTGAAGTCTGCTTTACCAACGGCTCCCTCCGACAGGGAGGCAGCATTGGAAACAATTCACAAGCTGTATATCCAGCAGGTGATAATCAAAGTACCCCTCCTACGACAAGGAAAAGGGTATTATTTTTCCACACTATATTGTGGTACTGAAGCCAGACGGCTTGGTGACACATAGTCTAAATCTAAAATGTTTTGAACACTTACATAAAAGGTTCAAATCGAGATAAAGTCACTCAGAGCAGTGATAGCGAACCGGAAAAAAGGGGACTATATGGTGTCCCTGGACATCAAGGATTACCTCCATGTCCAAATTTTGTCCTTCTCATCAAGGGTACCTCTGGTTCGTGGTACAGAACTGTCAATATCAGTTTCAGACGATGCCGTTTGAATTATCCACGGCACCCCGGGCCTTTTTACCAAGGTAATGGCCGAAAAGATGTTTCTTCAAAGAAAAAAGGCATCTAAATTATTCCTTACTTGCACGACCTAAAAAGGGCAAGTTCCAGAGAACAGTTGGAGGTCGGAAGAGCACTATCTAAAGTAGTTCTTCGACGGCACGACTGGATTCTAAATATTCCAAGAATCGCAGCTGTTTTCCGACGATACGTCTGCTGTTCCTAGGGATGATTCTGGACACGGTTCAGAAAAAGGTTTTTCTTCCCGAGGAAAAAGCCAAGGAGTTATCCGACCTGTCAGGAACCTCCTAAAACCAGGAAAGGTGTCTGTACATCAATGCACAAGAGTCCTGGGAAGGGTGGTGGCTTTTTGCGAGGCGGTTCCATTCGGCGGATTCCATGCAAGAATTTTCCAAGGGGATCTGTTGGACAAATGGTCGGGGTCGCATCCTCAGATGCACCTGCGAGTGGCCCTGTCGCCAAGGACAAGGGTGTATCTTCTGTGGTGGTTGCAAAAGGCTCATCTATTGGAGGGCCGCAGATTCGGCATGCAGGATTTGATCCTGGTGACCACGGACGCCAGCCTGAGAGGTTGGGGAGCAGTCACACAAGGAAGAAACTTCCAGGGGGTATGGACGAACCTGGAAAAGTCTCTTCACATAAACATTCTGGTACTAAGAGCAATCTAAAATGCTCTAAGCCAGGCGGAACCACTCCTGCAAGGAAAACCGGTGTTGATTCAGTCGGACAACATCACGGCGGTCGCCCATGTAAACAGACAGGGCGGCACAAGAAGCAGGAGTGCAATGGCAGAAGCTACCAAGATTCTTCGCTGGGCGGAGAATCACGTGATAGCACTGTCAGCAGTGTTCTTCCCGGGCGTGGACAACTGGGAAGCAGACTTCCTCAGCAGACACGATATTCACCCGGGAGAGGGGGGTCTTCATCCAGAAGTCTTCCACATGCTAGTAAACTGTTGGGAAAGACCAATGGTAGACATGATGGCGTCTCGCCTCAACAAGAAACTGGACAAGTATTGCGCCAGGTCAAGAGATCCACAGGCAATAGCTGTGGACGCACTGGTAACACCTTGGGTGTACAAATCAGTATATGTGTTTCCTCCTCTGCCTCTCATACCAAAGGTATTGAAGATTATACGGTGAGGAGGAGTAAGAACAATACTAGTGGCTCCGGATTGGCCAAGAAGGACTTGGTACCCGGAACTTCAAGAGTTGGTCACGGACGACCCGTGCCCTCTACTTCTGAGAAGGGACCTGCTACAACAGGGTCCCTGTCTCTTTCAAGACTTGCCGCGGCTGCGTTTGACGGCATGGCGGTTGAACGCCAGATCCTAAAAGGGAAAGGCATTCCAGAAGAAGTCATTCCTACCTTGATTAAGGCAAGGAAGGAAGTCACCGCGAAACATTATCACCGCATTTGGCGAAAATATGTCGCGTGGTGCGAGGATCGGAGTGTTCCGACGGAGGAATTTCAACTGGGTCGTTTCCTACATTTCCTACAATCAGGATTGTCTATGGGTCTCAAATTGAGATCTATTAAGGTTCAAATTTCGGCCCTGTCAATATTCTTCCAAAAAGAATTGGCCTCAGTTCCTGAGGTACAGACTTTTGTTAAAGGAGTACTGCATATACAGCCTCCTGTGGTGCCTCCGGTGGCACCGTGGGATCTAAATGTAGTTTTAGTTTCCTCAAATCCCATTGGTTTGAACCATTGAAAAAGGTGGATTTTAAATATCTCACATGGAAAGTGACTATGTTACTGGCCCTGGCTTCCGCCAGGAGAGTATCTGAATTGGCGGCTTTATCTTATAAAAGCCCTTATCTAATCTTCCATTCGGATAGGGCAGAACTGAGGACTCGTCCGCATTTTCTCCCTAAGGTGGTATCAGCGTTTCACCTGAACCAACCTATTGTGGTGCCTGCGGCCACTGGCGACTTGGAGGACTCCAAGTTGTTGGACGTTGTCAGAGCCTTAAAAATATACATTTCAAGGACGGCTGAAGTCAGAAAATCTGACTCGCTGTTGATACTATATGCACCCAACAAGTTGGGTGCCCCTGCTTCTAAGCAGACGATTGCTCGTTGGATTTGTAACACAATTCAACTTGCTCATTCTGTGGCAGGCCTGCCACAGCCTAAATCTGTTAAGGCCCATTCCACAAGGAAGGTGGGCTCATCTTGGGCGGCTGCCCGAGGGGTCTCGGCATTACAATTCTGCCGAGCAGCTACGTGGTCGGGGGAAAACACGTTTGTAAAATTCTACAAATTTGATACCCTGGCAAAAGAGGACTTGGAATTCTCTCATTCGGTGCTGCAGAGTCATCCGCACTCTCCCGCCCGTTTGGGAGCTTTGGTATTATCCCCATGGTCCTTTCAGGAACCCCAGCATCCACTTAGGACGATAGAGAAAATAAGAATTTACTTACCGATAATTCTATTTCTCGGAGTCCGTAGTGGATGCTGGGCGCCCATCCCAAGTGCGGATTATCTGCAATACTGTACATAGTTATTGTTAACAAATTCGGGTTATATTGTTAAGGAGCCATCTTTAAGAGGCTCTTTCTGTTATCATACTGTTAACTGGGTTTAGATCACAAGTTGTACGGTGTGATTGGTGTGGCTGGTATGAGTCTTACCCGGGATTCAAATTGCCTCCCTTATTGTGTACGCTCGTCCGGGCACAGTACCTAACTGGAGTCTGGAGGAGGGTCATAGGGGGAGGAGCCAGTGCACACCACCTGATCTGGTAAAAGCTTTACTTTTTTGTGCCCTGTCTCCTGCGGAGCCGCTATTCCCCATGGTCCTTTCAGGAACCCCAGCATCCACTACGGACTCCGAGAAATAGAATTATCGGTAAGTAAATTCTTATTTTTAATTTCCGCACCATTCCATGACATTTTTTTTATTTACAGAATGAGTGGATTTCTCACTAGAAAATCTTAGGTTACTTTTAAACTAGCTTGTCGGCACAAAACAAAATACCTTTCTCTAAAACCTTCTTTCTCCATTAATGAAACATTGCATTAACACAACCTTTCATATTTTTAGGCCGAGTACTATCATTTGCTGGCTGAGAAAATTTATAAGATACAGAAAGAACTGGAGGAAAAACGTCGCAATAGGTTACAGAAGCATCCAGGCATGCCTTCTGCATCAATGCATCAGGTCCCGGGTATGGCCCCAACACAACAAGTCATGTCTACAAGTATGTTTTTCATTATAGTGTCCCCATTTAACAGTTAAGTGTTAGTGCTGTCCTTTCATAATGCTTGAAAATAAAGCTGCATGTGGACTTGTTATGTTAAGTATAAGGAGTTTCCTTTCTCAATCATAGACCTTCCACATACACCCCCACCATTTGTGTTATACAGCATTACCTTGGAGCATACTTGAGTAGAACACTTGGGTATACCTCCCAACTGTCCCAATTTTCACGAGACAGTCACACTTTTCAGGTGCTGTCCCACCCGCGTGTTCCTGGATTCCCCCCACTCTCTCCTCTGGCTGAGGTGCAGTCCAAGGTGTGCCTGCCATGAAGGGACAGACGCCATTACTCTACGGACTGAACAGGCGTTAGTTTAACATCAGCTCTTCTCCTTTCCAACTCCTGTGTTTTAGCCCATACTGGAAGGCTAAGTATTTGGGGTGGGGGGGTTTATGATTGCACTGATTCAGTAACTGTGTTTTGGTAGCTGTACTATTTCTATATTGGAATCCATTTTTAAAGACTGCTTTGAGCAGGGTTTAGTGGTGAGATGGCGGACAAAGACAAAAGCCCACTACATCTGGGGGTGACCCTAGGGCATATTTGTTTTATGTTTTGTTTTGTTTTTACTTGTGCACAATATCATGTGAAGCTACTGTGTGGATAGTTAGATGTGGGGGCCTTTTGCGCAGCCTATCAGGTGTGGCCTGACCGCAGGCATAACATACTACACCCATAGATGGGTCCACTAGGAGCCATGACACTTTAAGAATTTGATAGTGTGGGCTGGCTCTTCCCTCTATGCCCCTCCTACCAGACTCCGTTTAGAAAATGTACCCGGAGGAGCCGGTCACGCTGAAGGAAGCTCCTGAAGAGTTTTCTGCATTTATTTTGTTGGTTATTTTCAGGCAGGGCTGGTTGGCACCAGCCTGCCTGCTTCGTGGGACTTAGGGGGAACGGACGGCCCAACCTCTTGAAAGGTTAATGATCCCGTTGCCCGCTGACAGGACACTGAGCTCCTGAGGGAACCATTCACAAGCCCCACCACGGTGAGCGTACATTTCCGCAGCAAGCCGCCACCCCTAACAGAGCCAGAAGAGTGGTGAGTACTAAGCCGGCGTCCTGGCTAATTGTTTGCTGGCCATTATGGCGGCATGAGGGTACGGAGAAGCATGGCTTCTAACCGGGCGGAATGCGTCTCCAGACACCGTACACAGCTGCGTCTCAGTACACTGTACACAGTACCCACACTGGCAAAAACAGCCTTAAAATTGGTTTCTCTCCATTTAAAGCAACAGATTACCTCAGCCAGTATAAAAAAAAGTGGGAAGACTGCGCGCCATTGTAGTGGCGGGGCTCCACTAGGAGATAATCCAGCAGCTCACCAGCGCCATTTTCCCTCTGCAGTGGACACAGACGCTGAGTGACAATGACGCGCAGCTCCTCCAGAGAGGCTCCAGATTACCTCAGCGGTACCAAGGTGTCATAGCAGCGGGGGAGATGTTCTACAAATTCCTGATAAGGTGTCAGAGGAGTTTGAGGAATCTTTTTTTAATGTAAAAAAGAAGTCCTCCGTCACTTTTCCTTCGTCCAAGCAGGCTATTCAATTCCTTTATTAACTGTGGGTTAATCCTGATAAGAAATTTCAAATCCCTAAAAGGATGCTCTCATCTTTTCCTCTGGAGGATAGGAAAAAATGGGAAAATCCACCCATAGTGGACGCATCAGTCTCTAGGCTGTCACGTAAAATTGTATTGCCTGTCCCTGGTGCAGCCTCCCTAAAAGATACGGCTGATCGTAAAGTTGAGACTACATTTAAATCATTGTACAAAGCTGCTGGGGGTGGCCCAAAGACCCACTATTGCATGTGCGTGGATCGCAAAAGCCATTGCTAAATGGTCAGGTAACCTAATTGAGGAGTTAGATTCCTTGTTTAGGGGGGATGTTTTACTCCTGCAGCATATACAGGACTCTGCGAACTTTATGGTGGAAGCCATAAAAGATATTGTTTGGCTTAATGCACGCACCACTGCTATGGCAGTGTCAGCACGCAGAGGCTTGTGGCTACGCCAGTGGACTGCTAATGCGGACTCCAGGAAAGGCGTGGAAGGCCTACCATTCACAGGAGAGGTCTTGTTTAGAGACGAATTAGATAAATGGATCTCCAAAGCTACTGCAGGTAAGTCTACGTATCTTCCTTCTGCAGCTCCCCCAGCCAGGAAAGCTTATTCAGCTTCAAATTTACAGTCCTTTCGGACAGCCAAGTTTAATGGAAAGCCAGAGGTGCTTCTACGACCTCCAGAGGCGCAAGAGGTAAACCACGCAAACCAGCAACTGCAGATGTTTAGGAACAGAGCGGAGGTTCTGCTTCTTCATTCTTCAGCATGACTGTGGACCGTGAGGCCTGGAGGTCTGTCAGGTGGGAGCCCGACTATAATTCTTCAGTCTGATCTGGTCAAGTTCGTGCTGGGATCCCTGGGTCATAGATCTTATTTCCCAAGGCTACAGACTGGAGTTTCAAGAGCTCCCACCTCACAGATTCTTCAAATCAGGCTTACCAGCTTCACAAAAGGCAAGTGTAACTTTACAGCAGGCCATCCAAAAACTGGTACAGACTCAGGTCATTGTTCCAGTTCCACCTCAACTACACAACAAGGGGTACTAATCCAACTTGTTTGTATTACCGAAACTGGACGGTTTGGTATGACTAATTCTGAACCTCAAGTCCTTGAACTCGTTCTTAAGAGTGTTCAAGATGGAATCTCTGAGAGTGGTGCTCTCAGGTCTGGAGGAAGGGTAATTCCTTGTGTCTCTGGATATCAAGGATGCGTACCTTCACATTCCAATCTGGCCGCCTCACCAGGCTTATCTATGGTTTGCACTACAGGACTGTCACTACCAGTTCCACGCCCTGCCATTTGATTTCTCCATGGCACCGAGGGTGTTCACCAAGGTGATGGCAGAGATGATGTTTATACTCCACAAACAGGGAGTGAACATAATTCGGTACCTGGACGATCTTCTGATAAAGGTGCCGTCCAGGGAGAGGTTGCTGGACAGCATTGTCCTCTCAACCAAACTTATCCAGGATCACGGGTGGATTCTGAACGTTCCAAAATCTCACCTAGAGCCAACATGGAAGCTCCCGTTCCTGGGACTGATATTGGACACTGAGTCGCAGATAGTGTTCCTTCTGTTGGAAAAGGCATTTGTAATCCAGTCGATGGTTCGCGATGTCCTGAAGCCAACCTGGATGTCTGTACATCTATGCATTCGCCTTCTGGTGAAAATGGTGTCGTCTTACGAGGCGCTTCAATGCGGAAGGTTTCACGCAATACCCTTCCAGCTCGATCTGTTAGACAAATGGTCTGGATCGCATCTTCACATGCACCAGAGGATTAATCTGTCGCCAAAAGCCGGGATCTCCCTTCTGTGGTGGCTACAGACCTCTCACCTCGTCGGAGGTTCGGAATTCAGGACTGGATCCTGTTAACCACAGACGCAAACCTCGACGGTTGGGGAGCAGTCACCCAGGGGGTGCAGTTTCAAGGAAGTTGGTTGTCAAGAAGTTGTCCTTCCAATACAACGTCCTTCTGCAGGCCTCTTATCTTCTTCAGGATCGGCCCATTCAAGTCCAGTCTGACAATGTACAACAGCAGTGACGTACATAAACAGACAGGGCGGAACGAAAAGCAGAGCAGCAAAGTCAGATGTCAAGAAAAAGTTTCGTAGTTTGGAACTGGATAATTTTGACGACAGACGTAAAAAAAACTCAGCGGTTGGGGAGCAGTGGTCCTACTTTGTCGGCTTCAGAGTCTTTGGTCAGACCGACAAGGATTACGGTCAATAAATGTCCTGGAACTCAGGGCAATTTACAACGCTCTGCGTCAGGCAGTTCACTTGCTCCATTCTCCAACTGTTCAGTCGGACAACGCGACGGCAGTCGCATACTTCAACAATCAAGGAGGGGGTCGAAGTTGCATGGCCATGCAAGAAGTTGCTTGATTCTTTAATTGGGCTGAACATCACCAAGTGATATTGTCGGCGGTCTTCGTTCCAGGAGTGGATAACTGGAAAGCAGATTACCTCAGTCGTCAGGATTTTCATCCAGGTGAAAGGGCTTTACATCCAGAAGTGTTCCAGATGTTAGTCCAGCGGTGGGGTTACCCACAGGTGGATCTAATGGCATCTTGCCATAATCATCAGACACCCAATTGTGTCCAGAACAAGAGGTCCAATGGCAGTGCCAGTGGATGCTCTCACCGTTGGGGTGCTGTACAGCCTCGTGTATCTATTTCCACCATTTCCGCTGCTTCCTCGGTTGATAAAGCGGGTCAAACGAGAGTCCACGACCGTCATACTAGTGGCGCTTCATAGGCCTCAGAGCGTAGTTCTCGGATCTCCAAGGTCTACTCACAGATCTATGGCAGCTCCCGCTACGTCCAAACCTACTACAACAGGCTGTTCTCAAGACATTCCACCAACCATGTTACTTGCTAGGGAGCCATTTACAGCATCTCATCACAGGATTTGGCGAGCTTATATAGGTTGGTGTGAAGCTTGGAAGTTTCCGACATAATTTTTCAAGTTATCCCGTCTTTTGCTATTTTTACAGACTGGTTTAGATGGAGTACTACGTTTAGCTACAGTAAAGGTGCTGGTCTCTGCCTTGTCAATTTTCTTTCAAAGGTGTTTGGTCCTTTTGCCAACAGTTCACACTTTCCTGCAAGGTGTTCTCAGAGTACAACCTCCATTTATACCACTTACAGCGCAACATGGAACTTGAGTCTAGATTTTTTTAGTCTTCAATTTTTGAACCCTTACAACAAGTGGATGTTAAGGTTCTAACTTGGAAAATATACGTTATGGTAAGAACTTAACGTTGATAACGGTATTTCTCCTAAGTCCACAGGATGATAATGGGATATGATAAAGCAAAAGCGGATTTGCACCAATTGGTCAAAGCTTTATGGCCTCCCAGCATGCAACGGGCCCATCAATTTATACCCGCCCTCCTGGCTCAGGCAAATCAGTTGTATTCCAAAGCTCAAGGCAGGAGCATCATAGATAGCCCTAATCAGGCGAGAAGAACACACATACACACACCCTTCCGTACAAGGAGGAAGAGGTTAGTGAGTAAAAGGATCCTCCAATCAGGTGCGTCAGGGTGGGATCTCTGTGGACTTAGGAGAAATACCGTTATCAACGGTAAGTACTTACCCTAACGTATATTTCTCCACCAGGGTCCACAGGTTATCCACAGGATAACATTGGGATTTCCCAAAGCAATTTAGTTGTGGGGACGCTCCTGATTGGACAGGAGAATCCTTTGCCCGAATTCAGCATCATGAGAGGCAAAGGTATCCATGGCATAATGTCTAATGCATGTGTTAATGGAAGGCCATGTGGCTGCATTACATATCTGTTCTGCTGAAGCACCATGTTGTGCTGCCCATGATGGACCTACCTTACGAGTATTGAGCAGAGATATTAGCTGGAACAGGGAGATCAGCCTGAGAATATGCTTCTGAAATTGTCATCCGAAGCCATCTTGCCAGTGTCTGCTTATCAGCAGGCCATCCTCTTGTGAAATCCATAGAGAATGAAGAGAGAATCTGACTTTCTGATGGCACTGGTACGATCCACGTAGATCCTTAATGCACGAACCACATCCAGCGATGCATCTCCCGCAGAAAAGGCCCGGTACCTGTAAAGCCGGTACTACAATTTCTTCATTAAGGTGGAATTTAGACTCCACCTTCGGAAGATACCCAGATCTAGTTGTGAGAACTACTTTATCTGGATAAAAAAAATCAGAAAAGGGGAATGACTTAATGCCCCTAAATCTAGCTGACGCCATAGCCAGTAGAAAGAGAACTTTAGCTGTCAACCATTTAAGATCCACTTTAAGTGGTTCAAACGGGACAACTTGAAGAGCTTTCAGGATTAGACTTGGTCCCAAGGCACTGTAGTTGGAAGAAAAGGAGGTTGATTGTACTGCATTCCCTGGAAAAAAGTATGCTCATTCTGTAATTTGGCAATTTTTCTTTTGGAACCATACAGTCAATGCCAACACTTGCACTCTCAAGGAAGCCCCCTTCAAACCTTTATCCATTTCTGCCTGAAGGAATGCTAAGACCCTGGAAACTCTGAAAGACTTAGGGTCCATTTTCCGTTCACTGCACCAATGAATATAGGTTTGCCATAATCGTTGATAAATGCGAGCTAAGGAAGGTTTCCTTGCTCCGAGCATAGTTTGAATTACCTGTTGTGAGAATCCTCTTGACTTCAGGATAGAGGTTTCAAGAGCCACGCCGTCACAGACAGTCGATCCAGATGCCTGTGATAACAAGGACTCCATCAGTAGATCTGGATGTTGAGGGAGCAGAATTGGAACATCCATCGACATCCTCTGCAGATCTGTGTACCCCTGTCTTCTAGGCTAAGCCAGAGCTATTAGTATGATGGCACCTTTTCCTTGCTTTATCTTTCTGACCACCCTGGGTATTAGGGTGATTGTAGAAAACACATAAGCCAAATGAAAGTCCCATCTCACTGACATGCCATCCACAAAGATCGCTCTGGGATCCTTTGTTCTTGACCCGTATGCCGGAACTTTGTTGTTCAGACAGGACGCCATGAGATCCATCTCTGGCAACCCCCACTTGTCTACTAGAGTCCGGAAGACCTCCGGGTGTAGAGCCCATTCGCTTGCCTGAATGGCGTGTCTACTGAGAGTCCGCTTTCCAGTTTAGGACTACCATAACTAACACAGCGGACAAGGCTGGATGATGAAGTTCTGCTCACTTTAGTATGTGACTTACCTCCTTCGCTTTTCGGCTGCGAGTTCCTCCCTGATGGTTGAGGTACGCTACTGCCGTCGCATTGTCCGAGCGGATCTGGACTGGTTTTCCACGAAGAATTTCCTTTGCCTGAATCAGTGCCATGTATATGGCCCGAAGTTCTAGTATATTTATTGGCAGGCAACTTTGTTCCTTTGTCCATTGCCCCTGAAAACACAACCTTCCTGACACTGCTCCCCAGCCCTGGAGACTGGCGTCTGTCGTCAGAATTTCCCAATCTGATATCCAAAAGGGTCTCCACTTGTCCAGATGGGATGTCTGTAGCCACAAGGCTAATGACTATGACTTCCATAGTCTTTTTTTTTTTTTTTTCCCCTGTCTGATGCATCCCATTCCATTTGGCTAGAATCAGACGCTGCAGAGGCCTCGAGTGGAATTGTGTATACTCCACCATGTCGAATGTTGACACCATCAAACCCATTACGTGCATTGCTGCGTGAATGGATACGTTTTGACTGTGTAACAAGTCCTGAATCCTTGACTGAACCTTGGATATCTTGTTCAGAGGTAAAATTACGCTCTGAAGACTTGAATCCACTACAGCCCCCAAGTGAGTGATCCGTTGTGATGGAATCAGATGATTTTGCCCAAGTTTATGAGCCACCCATGGTTCTGCAGACATGTTATTGGCTGTTGCAGTTGACATAGCAATTCCTGCATCTGTGCCAGGATTAAAAGATCGCTGAGGTATAGAAATATTCTTATCCCCTGCTGGCGGAGTCTAAGCTGCCATTACCACCATAATCTTGGTAAGCTGTGGCTAACCCAAAAGGTAGGTCCTGGAACTGAAAATGCTGTTGGAGGATAGTGAACCTGAGAAAGCACTGATGGGACAGTGCTATAGGAACATGTAGGTAGGCATCCTGTATATCCAGGGATACCATATAATCCCCTGGGTCCATGGCCAAAATTATGGAACGGAACGTCTCCATCTGAAACCGAGGTACCCAAATGTATTTCTTCAGTACATTGAGAATGGGCTGAAATGACCCATTCGGCTTCTGAACTAAAAACTGGTTGGAGGAAAAACCCTGTCCTCGTTGTGCAGGAGGAACTGGAATGACTACTCCTGAGTGAAGCAATTTCTGAACTACCTCTAACCAAAGCCCTGTCTTTCGTCTCTACCCGAGACGGAGTTGTACAAAAAAACCTTTGAGGAGGGTGCTTCTTGAAGGCAAAAGCATAACCTAGAGATACCGCTTCCTGCACCCAGGCATCTGTTGTAGACTGATGCCAGATCTGTGCAAACTGAAGAAGTCGGCCCCCCACCCTGGGATCCACCAGGTGGAGACCTGCACCTTCAGGCTGATCGCTTATCTGTTAACCCGAATGGGCCTCTAGTAGGCCAATGCTTTTTAGTCTTACCAGACTTCTTGTATTGGGGTTGCTTGACATCACTTTTTCCTTTAGCTTTTCCTTGAGACCGAAAGAGACAAAGTCGGAACTGTAGGTTTGAAATTGTATGTGGAAGGAAACTGGACCTTCTTGAAGTCTGCTTCTGACTCCAGAATATCTGTCAATTCTTGGCCCTTTTCTGGAGATATTCTTTTTGGTAAAGATACCAAAACCTTCTTAGATTCTGAATGAGCTTTCCACGTACGTAGCCAAACTGCTCTGCGAGCAACTATTGTTGAAGCTGATGCCCTGGAGGCAATAGTACCCATATCCAATGCTGCTTCTTCCAAGAACATTGCAGCCTGTTTTATATGAGCTATATGGGATTTTTGCTCTCTAGAAGCTATTGTAAAATAACCCTCCAATTCATCAGCCCAGGCAACCACTGCCTTTGCCATCCAAGCTGAAGCCATGGCTGGCCTTATGACTGCCCTAGACAGGGAAAAAAAGGAGATTAATGGTAAGAACTTACCTTTGTTAAATCTTTCTGCGAGATACACTGGATTCCACAGGGAATAACATTGGGGTGTAGAGTTGGATCTTGATCCGAGGCACCAACAGGCTGAAGCTTTGACTTCCCAGGATGCCTTGCACCTTCTCTATAACCCCACCCCCAGGCACTGGAGCTCAGTTTTGTAAACCAGTCCAATGCTGTAGCAGGTAAAAGACGATAAGTTAGTAGCCACAGCAAACCACATTCTCACGACAGGAGAAGGTACCAGCGGCTAATGCCATTCAATCCCAAAGAGGGTAAGTGCGTCAGGGTGGGTGCCCTGTGGAATCCAGTGTACCTCGCAGAAAGATTTAACAAAGGTAAGTTTTTACCATATATATCCTTTCTGCAGCAGGGTACACTGTATTACACACGGAATAACATCGGGGATGTCCTAAAGCAGTTCTTCATAGCAGGCACAAGAACCCAGCGTCCAAAGGAAGCATCCTGGGAGGAGGAAGTATCAAAGGCATAAAACCTAATGAACGTGTTCACTGAGGACCACGTAGCCGCCTTGCACAATTGTTCTCAGGACGAGCCACGGCGGGCTTCCCAAGAAGGTCCAACAGACCGAATAGAATGGGCCTTGATAGTAGCAAGAGCTGAAAGTCCAGCCTGTACATAAGCTTGTGTAATCACCGTTCTAATCCATCTGGCCAAAGTCTGCTTATTAGCAGACCAGCCACGTTTGTGAAACCCAAAAAGCACTGAGAGAATCATATCTCCTAAGGGAGGCGGTTCACTTCACATAGAGAGCCTGTACCACATCCAAAGATCGTTCTTTGTAGGACAAATCAGGAGAGATAAAGGCAGAAACCACAATCTCTTGGTTAAGGTGGAAAGATGACAGCACTTTAGGTAGATAACGAGGGCGAGTTCTAAGAACCACACGGTCACAGTGAAAAATCAGAAAGGGAGACATACAGGATAAGGCACCCAGATCTGAAACCCATCTAGCAGAGGCAATAGCCAGCAAAAATAAGACCTTAAGCATAAGCCAGTTAAAGTCCACAGACTCAAGAGGTTCAAACGGAGACTCTTGTAGGGCGTTCAGAACAACCAACAAATCCCAAGGAGCCTAAGGAGAAACATAGGGAGGTTGAATCCGTAAAACACCATGAGTGAAGGTATGAACGACAGCCAGTCGCAATTTTTTTCTGAAACCACACCGATAAGGCTGAAACATGAACCTTGAGGGAGGCCAGGCGAAGGCCTGATTCCAGGCCCTGTTGCCGAAACGCCACTAGTTTGGCAGCGCTGAACTTGCATGCATCAAAATTCTTAGCCGCACACCAGGTGAAGTAAGAATTCCACCCCTATAATAAATCCGAGTCGAAGCCGGTTTACGGGCTTTCAACATCGTTTGAATGTCCGCCTCAGAAAAACCTTAGACCCTCAGAACTGAAGCTTCAAAAGCCACGCCGTTTAAGCCAGTCGGGCCAGATCCTGGTAGACACAGGCCCTGAACGAGGAGGTCTGGGCATTGATGAATTATAAGAGGACTCTCTATCGAGAGACCCTGTAGGTCTGAGAACCAATGCAGTCTTGGCCTCGCTGGAGCGATCAGAAGTAGGAATCCTCCTTCTTGCTTGAACATCCTTATTTCCCTGGGCAGGAGTGAAACCGGAGGGAACACGTACAGTAGCCGAAAGTTCCATGGAATTGCCAGGGCATCCTCAAACGCTGCTTGAGGATACCTTGTCCTTGCTCCGAAGACTGGAACCTTGTGATTGTGTCGACGCCATCAGGTCTACATCTGGTAGGCCCCACTCCACTAGGAGTTGAAATACTTCTGGTTGAAGGCTCCGCTCTCCGGTGTGTACGTCCTGACAACTGAAGAAGTCCGCTTCCCAGAATGGGCAGGGATGAACCATTTGGTTTCGGAAGTAGGAACAGCATTGAATAGTAGCTTCTGCAGAGGGCGTGAATGAAATTGAGCGTACTCTACCATGTTGAAAGCTGACACCATGAGGCCTAGTACTTGCATCACCGAGTGTATTGACACTCGCGGACGAGAGAGGAAGCATCTATCCTGTCCTGAAGCTTCAGGACCTTCTCTCGGGATAAGAACAACTGTTGGTTGTGAGTGTCCAACAATGCCCCCAGGTGCACCATGCTCTGAGCAAGACCAGGGAGGATTTCCTCCAGTTGATGAGCCACGTCTGGGCTTGCAGGAATCGTACTGTCTGTTCCAGATGACGGAGGAGAACCTCTGGGGAGTTTGCCAGGATCAACAAGTCGTCCAGATACGGAAAGATCCCGATACCCTGACGGCGGAGCAGAGCCGTCATAACCGCCATGACCTTGGTGAAGATTTGCGGAGCCGTGGTCAGTCCAAAAGGCAAGGCCGGGAATTGATAATGTAAGTTGCCAATAGCAAACCGCTGGTATTGCTGATGCGATATGGCAATAGGTATATGTAGGTAAGCATCCTGTATGTCCAGGGATACCATATACAATAGAGTGAAGAGTTTCTATACGGATCTTGAAAACCTTCACAAACTTTTCAGAGACATGAGGTTGAGAATGGGCAGGGTGGAACCATTTGGTTTCGGAAGTAGGAACAGCATTGAATAGTATCCCCTGCCTCTCTGAGCCAGAGGCACCGGCACTACCACTCCTGTGTCCAGGAGGGATTGTACCACCAAGTGGAGAGTTCTTGCTTTTACCGGATCCGAAGGGATATTTGTCAAACAAAACTGGCGAGGGGGACGTTTTTTGAGAGAGATGACGTATCTGTGAGTGACTACTTCACTTACCCAGGCGTCTGAAGTGGTCTGTAACCATACCTGAGCAAACCGTGGAAGTCGGCCTCCCACCCCGGGGGTCCCCATGCAGCAGACTTGTCTGGTTTGGAAGCAGGCTGACGGGCAGCCCAGGAACGTTTAGGTTTAGGCTTAGAGGTTTTGGAAGTGCGAGCCTGTTTCGGGTACGCCTGACCCTTTGCTTTACTTGGATGTCGAAATGAATGAAAGGTGGTACTCTTAGCCTTCTGAATCAAAAGATTAGTACTCAGCAGACATGCAGTTTTAGCAGATGCTAAGTCAGCAACAATCTTGTTCAGATAATCCCCAAACAGGATGTCTCCCTTAAAGGGGATAATCTCCAAGGACTTTTTAGAGTCCAGATCCACAGACTAGGAACGCAACCACAGAATCTGCAGGCCAAAATGGACGTAGTAGACGCTTTGGCCGCCAGGGCATCTGCATCAGAGGCCACCTCCTGTATATAGTGAGAGGCTGTGATAATATATGAAAGACACTGTCTGGCATTATCAGAAAAATTAGAAGGTAGCTCTGCTTCAGCTTCTTGAACCCATACTTCAATAGCCTTCACAGCCCAAGAGGCCGCTATAGTGGGTCTATGCACAGCACCTGCAAGGGTGTAAATAGACTTCAGGCAACCCTCCACACGCTTATCCGTCGGTACCTTCAGAGAAGTGACTGTAGTGACAGGCAGAGTAGAGGACACCACCAGACGTGCGACATGTGAGTCTAGCGTCGGTGGGGTTTCCCAATTTTTACTTAACTCTGCAGGGAGGGGATAATGAGCCAGCATCTTCTTAGACAGGGAGAATTTCTTTCCTGGATACTCCCAGGATTCCTGACACATGTCAACTAAATGGTCAGAATGGGGCAAATTAATTTAGTGACCTTCTCACGTTTAGACTTTGATAGCCTCCAAGAGGTCAGGAACAGCCACCTGTGAAATAGTCCCCATTAGAAGCATCTGCATCTGAGGGATCAGTGTATACGCCGTCTTCATCTGATGAAGTATCTGTAACATGCGTGGAAGTAATGGCCCGCTTAGATGACCCTTTGGTCCTAGGAGGGCTAGGGTTAGGTTTTTGTTTAACCAAAGACTGATTTAATTGCTGTAACTGAGTTGACAGATTATCTGCCCATAGCAGATGAACTGCAGGGACAATATGTGGCTGTAATGGCACAGGAGGTCCCACAGGGAGTGTACGTCTCGTTACTAGCGTAGTCAGCAAATTGGAAAAAAACAGCCCAAGGTGGGTTTTGGTGTGCCACAGGTGCTGCAGGCTGACTAAGGTGTATTGAACCCCCGGCACCTGGACCCTCAGCTGTAATATTTTCCTCAGGTGCATCCGCGGCGTCAGCACTGCTTGACGCAGGATCAGCCACATATCTCCCGTCCTGTGTAGCAGACATTATGTGTGAATGTAGCCTTAGGGTGTAACAGTACAATATAGCCAGACACGGTACCTGGCAAATAAACCCTATGTAGTGTAACTGCAAATGCAGAGCGCAAACAGGATTTAATTGTTATATGCTGACTGAAATACATAGAGAAAAATACCAAGGTAGTATGTGTATGTATGTATGTATGTATGTGTGTGTGTGTATATATATATATATATATATATATATATATATGTGTGTATATATATATATGTGTGTATATGTGTGTGTGTGTGTGTGTGTATATATATATATATATATATATATATATATATATATATATATATATATATATAATCTCACACATACACAGTCAGGGCCATAAATATTGGGACATCGACACAGTTCTCATATTTTGGGCTCTATACACCACCACAATGGGTTTGAAATTAAACAAACAAGATGTGCTTTAACTGCAGACTTTCCGCTTTAACTTGAGGGTATTTACATCCAAATCAGGTGAACGGTGTAGGAATTGCAATGGTTTCTATATGTGCCTCCCACTTTTTATGGGACCAAAAGTAATGGTGCAATCGACTCAAAAGCTATTTCATGGACAGGAGTGGGCTATTCCCTCGTTATTTCATAATCAGCACGTAAAAGGTCTGGAGTAGATTCCAGGTGTGACATTTGCATTTGGAATCTGTTGCGGTCGACTCTAAATATGAGATCCAAAGAGCTGCCACTATCAGTGAAGCAAGCCATCATTAGGCTGAAAAATCAAAACAAACCCATCAGAGAGAGAGAGAGAGCAAAAACATTAAGTGTGGCCAAATCAACTGTTTGGAACATTCCTAAAAAGAAAAAACGCACCGGAGAGCTCAGCAACACCAAAAGACCCGGAAGACCACGGAAAACAAATGTAGTGGATAACAGAAAAATAATTTCCCTGGTGAAGTAAAACCCCTTCAAAACAGTTGCACAGATCAATAACACTCTCCAGGAGGTAGGCGTATATGTGTCAAAGTCAACAATCAAGAGAAGACTTCACAAGAGTGAATATAGAGGGTTCACCACAAGATGTAAACTATTGGTGAGCCACTAAAACAGGAAGACCAGATTAGAGTTTGCCAAACATCTAAAAAAGCCTTTACAGTTCTGGAACAACATCCTATGGACAGATGAGACAAAGATCAACTTGTACCAGAGTGATGGGAAGAGAAGAGTATGGAGAAGGAAAGGAACTGCTCATGATCCAAAACATACCACCTCATCAGTGAAGCATGGTGGTGGTAGTGTCATGGCGTGGGCATGTATGGCTGCCAATGGAACTGGTCCCTTGTATTTATTAATAATGTGACTGCTGACAAAAGCAGCAGGATGAATTCTGAAATGTAGTAATATCTGCTCATATTCAGTCAAATGCTTCAGAACTCATTGGACGGCGCTTCACAGTGCAGATGGACAATGACCCGAAGCATACTGCAAAAGCAGCCAAAGAGTTTAAGGCAAATAAGTGGAATGTTATGCAATGGCCAAGTCGATCACCTGACCTGAATCCGATTGAGCATGCATTTCACTTGATGAAGACAAAACTGAAGGGAAAATGCCCAAAAGAACAAGTAGGAACTGAAGACATTTGCAGTAGAGGCCTGGCAGAGCATCACCAGGGATGAAACCTGGTGATGTCTATGCGTTCCAGACTTCAGGCTGTAATTGACTGCAAAGGATTTGCAACAAAGTATTAAAAAGTGAACGTTTGATTTAGGATTGTTTAGTTTGTCCCATTACTTTTGGCCCCTTAAAAGTGGGAGGCACATATAGAAAGCGTTGTAATTCCTGCACCGTTCACCTGATTTTGGATGTAAATACCCTCAAATTAAAGCGGAAAGTCTGCAGTTAAAGCACATCTTGTTTGTTTCAAAAATGAGAATTGTGTCGATGTCCCAATATTTATGGACCGGACTGTGTGCGTATGTATATATGAGTGTAACAAAGTCCACAAGCGGGCACTCACACATGTATGTGTGTCCTGATGACGGGGGGGGGGGGGGGAGCACCCTGAAACGTTGAATTAAACCACCACTTTTTTTCACTATATGACAAGTCCGGGAGTGCCTCTATGTTGTGGATTTTTTATATATATATATATATATATATATATATATATATATGTATGTATGTATATATATATATATATATGTGTGTGTGTGTATATATGTATGTATATCTATCTATATCTATCTATATCTATCTATATCTATCTATATCTATCTATATCTATCTATATCTATCTATATCTATCTCTATATATCTATATATCTATCTCTATATATCTATATATCTATCTCTATATATCTATATATCTATATATCTATCTCTATATATCTATATATCTATATATCTATATATATATATATATCTATATATCTATATATCTATACATATATATCTATATATCTATACATACATACATACATACATATTTTATTATGACCCTGACGCACTTAGCCCCCGTCAGGTTACAGAATATAGGGATAACAATATGTGTGAGATACACGGAATAGGAACCACACAGCTGCTATTGGCACACAGTCACATGTACAATGCAGACATTATTACAACAGCAATAAAACTGCACTGGACTAGCAATACTAAGTAAAGCTATATATGTTTACAGATATAACAAAGCACACTAAATACTGGATGTATATCACAGGTTGCTTGTACTGAAATATCTCTGTAGTTATGTACTTTTTCTTAAGTACTCTACGTGTCGTTTCGACCGTTTTAGTTGTGTCCTGTATCAGCACAGCGCTGATGAGGCAGGTGGCTTTACAGAGGAGACAGTGCCCAGCTTTCCCAGGATCAGCTCAGCTCTGTGTATTAGCGCCCATACGCTGACGGGGAGTGAGGGAGAGAGAGAGATGCAGCTCCAGAGCGGGAGCATTTGCAGTAAATGGCGCCTTGGGCTGGGGGAGGGGCTACAGGTCAGAGCCTTATCCCCTCTGCTGGACTTCACCACCGGGTACTGCGGGGCCTATATCAAACGTATTTTGGTAAATCCGACCTGTTCCCCTTGCCCTGGTGGATATATTGGTGTCCCTGCACGACCAGAGTCTCCAAGCCAGCGGAGCGGTCCATCCCTAATCCCGGAGAACAGCGGCGGGTGTGTGCCTGATGAAGCCAGAGCACCTCCGCTGTAAATACCCAGCAACCAAGGTGTGGGAGTATACAGCGCCGCTGGGAGAGGTGATTGAGCCGCAGCACGATATTTCAGACTGACATATAACACTTCTAAGTGCCTGTGCTGCGGACCTTGAAGTCTTCTGTCTTCAGAAAAGCTCTTTCCAGGGCTTGCTAACGCAGCTCTCCCTGTTAGCTGCCTGCGCTGCAGGCACCAACTTACAAACTGAGCTCCATTGCCTGGAGGTGGGCTTATAGAGGAGGTGGTGCAAGGCATCCTGGGAACAGTCAAAGCTTTAGCCTGTTGGTGCCTCGGATCAAGATACAACTCTACACCCCGATGTTATTCCCTGAGGAATACAGTGTACCCCGCTGCAGAAATGGTTTTTAGAAAACCATCCACTCTCCTATCCGTGACATCATTTAATGATGTTGAAGGCAAAGGTATTGTAGATTTTCGCACTAATAGATTTGCATGCGTATCTATTTTAGGATCTACCTCCTTTTTTTAAACAATCCCCAGCTGGAAGAGGATAATTGGAATTCCATTTCTTAGGAATACTAAACTTCTTATTGGGCGTAGCCCAAGCCTCTTCCATAATTTCTGTCGGCTAATCTGTCCCTGTAAACTCAGTCTTAACTGTTTTGGGACGTATAAACACAGGTGCCTTGGTTTTTACACAGGCTCTGCTGAATCCTGTAAGGATAGAATGGCTTTCATTGCTTTAATTAACTCTGCTATATCCATTGAGCCGAGACCTTCCTCCTCCTCTTCGTATGCCGAAGTAGAATTAATTGAGTTTTCATCTTCCGATGAATCCTCATCTAAATCATGTGTAGCCTGTGAGGGTGAAGATTTACTTACCACCGTCTTATCAGCTTGTTTCTTTTGTGTGGCTGCTGCTGGAAGTGTAAGGATTAATAGTGTAACCTATCCCTGGTACAGGAGTTGGAGGAATTATCCGTTCAGCTATACTGGATAAAGTCTGTGCAAACATAGCCCAAGGTGGATCCATCTGCACTGAATCTGCGTTGTATTTTTCATTAACCCCTGGTGAAAGCTAAAACAATTTGCACACAAACCATCCTGATCCAGTTCCTGAGAGGATAACACAGCTTTGCAAGACAAACATGATATGAGTGTTGGTGTTGCTGTGAGTGTACCTTCCTCACAATTGCCGCTGTTAGACATGATAAATAATCAACACTTCCACAGTGTATTACACAATTTGTGACTGTAATCACTTTAAACTTCCTAAAGTGACATACAGTCCGACCCTACCCATGCACCAGCATTGCGTATCTGAATAAACAAACTGACAGAAATATAGTAAAGTCAGCAATCGCACTAGCAGTCAGTCACATGTTTGTACATTAGTATAATAAGCAATATGAGCATATCAACTACAACTACATTTTAATTATGTAGGAGAACATTACTGCATCATGTTTAAAAAGATCTATCTTATTCAGATGAAATTTCGAAAGAAACAGTAAATGTATACAGACTCGTATGCAATAGCACTTATCTAACTATTCGTTCTCAAAGGGGCAAATAGAGACTTAGTGCTGTATTACTCATACTCAGTAGAGTGGGATACAGGGAGACTTTCCTCGCTTCCAGGACCAATCAATACGTTAGCGAACGCGGAGTGGATCCAGAGGCTACTAGTGTACACTGCCGCTCCATGAACCTATAGTGAACACAGACGCTCAGTGAACACAGAGGAACCAGTCACACAGCCGCCTATGCTGCGACTGGGTCCCCTTCATGTACAGCGTCTGAGACGAAAGCGGGAAACAGTTCATGGCGGGAGACTCGTATTAAACTGGTCATGAACTGGGGGGAGAGGCGACTCCCCACTGCTGACATCAACCCTAGGGATCGTGTCCTCATACTATTCCTGGAGCCTCTGATCCCTAAGTCCTAGCGCTGGTGCACCCATGGTGGCAGCCGCGTCAGCGACTGTTTGGTGGTCTCTTCCGAAAACAGTGCTGTGTCCACATTCCCCTACTAAGCGGAACTGATGCCTTACCTTTTCCCCGTGCTCCGGCCACAGCCTGGTAACTTGTACTGGACCTGCTAGTATATCTGACACAGACACCCGCCGAAACAGCACTGTACTCGTGGGTAAGCTTTGTCGTGACCCGGCCGGAGAGTTGTTGGAGCGACTCTTTCTAAGGTACGTATAAGACGCTGTTTAGAAAGATCACTCAAGAAAAAATAGTAAGACTATAAAAATAAAATAAGAAAGCTTAGGGCTGCTAAAAACCAGCATCCCTCTGACCATGGTCTGGCTCCTGCTGCACCAAACAAAAAACTGATTTGCCTGAGCAAGGAGGTGGGGATGTATGGACGGGCCCATTGTATGCTGGTAGGCCGGAAAAGCTTTGACCGATTGGTGCAAATCCGCTGTCGCTTCATCATATCCCATTGTTATCCTGTGATAACCTGTGGACCCTGCTGGAGAAACAGTTTCGCCTAGCCTTAGCTTCAGCAAGGCGTGTTTCAGAAGTGGGGTTTCAGAAGTGGGTGCCTTGTCATGCAAGCCACTGTATCTTGTGTTTCATGGTGACAGAGTGGAACTTCGGACGAATCCCACTTTTCTACCAAAGGTGGTATCTTCCTTTCACATTAATCAACCAATCGTAGTTCTTGTTTTTTCAGAAGGTTCAGGAACTCCAGCTACTTTGCATGTGGTACGCGCACTCCGCGTTTATGTTGCACGAACATCAGCAGTACGTAAAACAGATAATAGGATTTTGGTACTTACCAGGTAAATCCTTTTCTTTGAATACATAGGGGGCACTGGAGTACTCTTGGGATATGGACGGCTTTAGCAGAAACAAGGCACTGAATATTTAAATTTAGTAACTCTCCTCCCCTCCATATTCCCAGAGTACCTCAGTGTTTTTTACTGAGCCGAACTGGAACGATAGAGTTTGACAATGGAGAATTACATATAACATAACGGACAACAATAAAGTTGACACATAACGTTACTGACAACTGAACAGTTGACACCATAACCGATAGAACTTGAAAATTTGAACCAGTCGGTGAGAATGTGTTACCATAAGATCCCCTGAACTTACCACAAACCAGGTAAAACTGCTCTGGGTGGGCGTCCAGTGCCCCCTATGGATTCAAAGAAAAGGATTTACCTGGTAAGTACCAAAATCCTATTTTCTTTATCATCCACTAGGGGTCACTGGAGTACTCTTGGGACGTACCAAAGCTTCCCCCGTGGGCGGGAGAGCTGTTTGGCACCTGTAACATTAGGCGGCCAAAGCTAGATGCTGATGCCGCAAACGTATCAAACTTGTAAAAGCGCACAAACGTGTGCACTGATGACCATGTAGCCGCACGGCAAAGCTGTGTCGTAGAAGCCCCACGGCCAGCTGCCCATGAAGTTCCCACAGAACGTGTGGAATGAGCTGTTACTGATGTAGGCGGCTGTAACCTAGCATGAAGGTAAGCTTGACGTATAGTCAGTTTAATCCATCTGGATAATGTCTGTTTAGAAGCTGGCCAACCCAACTTGGCAGCATCATAGAGAACAAGCAGAGTATCCGTCTTACGAACTATAGACGTTCGGGACACATAAACGCGTAGTGCGCGTACCACATCCAAAGTTCCAGAATCTTCTGTAACTACTATAGGTTGATTGATGTGAAAAGATGACACTACCTTTAGCAAGAAAGCGGGATTCGTCCGAAGTTCCGCTCTGTCATCATGAAACACCAAATACGGTGGCTTGCATGACAAGGCACCCAAATCTGAAACACGCCTTGCCGAAGTTAAGGCTAGTAGAAAAATTGTTTTCCAAGTGAGAAACTTAATATCCACTTGTTGTAAGGGTTCAAAATATGAAGACTGTAAGAAATCTAAAACCAGATTCAAATCCCATGGCGCTGTAGGTGGAATGAATGGAGGCTGTACTCTGAGGACACCTACCAGAAAGGTGTGTACAGATGGCAATAGAGCCAATCGTCTTTGAAAGTAAATTGACAAAGCAGATACCTGCACCTTTAGTGTAGATAAACGCAGTCCTCCATCTAACCCCGTCTGTAGAAATAACAAAAGACGGGATAACTTGAAAGATGATGTCGGAAACTTCTGAGCTTCACACCAACCTATATAGGCACGCCAAATTCTGTAATAATGAGCTGCCGTAACTGGCTTCCTAGCACGTAACATGGTTGGTATAACCGATTCTGGAATGCCCTCTCTTCTTAAGAGGGCGGTCTCAACAGCCACCCCGCCAAACGCAGCCGCGCTAAATCGGGGTAAAGGAACGGACCCTATTGTAACAGGTCCGGACGTAGAGGGAGCGGCCAAGGATCGTCTGCGAGTAGTCCGCGGAGATCCGAGAACTAAGCTCTCCGAGGCCAATGAGGCGCCACTAGTATGATTTTGATTCGTTTTAGCAACAGAGGGAGCAGCGGAAACGGTGGCAACAGATACACGAGGCTGTACGGCCACGCGATTGTGAGAGCATCCAGCGCCACTGCCTTTGGATCTCATGTTCTGGACACATACTGGGGCGTTTGGTGATTGTGGCGCTGTGCCATCAGATCCACTTGTGGGTAACCCCACCTCTGGACCAACATGTGAAACACTTCTGGATTTAAGGCCCATTCTCCTGGATGAAAATCCCGGCGGCTGAGAAAATCCGCCTCCCGGTTGTCCACTCCCGGAATGAACACTGCCGACAATATCACATGGCGATGCTCGGCCCAATTGAGGATTCAAGCTACTTCCCGCATGGCCATGCGGCTTCTCGTTCCTCCTTGTTTGTTGTACGCGACCGCCGTCGCGTTGTCTGACTGCACCTGGACAGTCTGAGACCGAAGCATGTGCACTGCTTGTCGTAGTGCATTGTAAATTGCCCGGAGTTCCAGGACATTTATCGACAGCAGTCTTTCGTGATCCGCCTAGAGACCCTGGAGCTGACAATTTTGAACTACAGCTCCCCAACCTCTGAGACTCGCGTCCGTGGTTAGAATTATCCAATTCCAGGCGCCGAACAGTTTCCCTGCGGTTAGATTGTGTACTTCGAGCCACCAGAGCAGAGATACTCTGGCCCGTGGAGACAACCTCACCCTGTGGTGAATCTGCCGATGCGAGCCCGACCACTGTGCGAGCACATCCAGTTGAAAAGGACGTGAGTGAAATCTTCTGAACTGAAGCGATTCGAAAGCCGCCACCATTGTGCCTAACAGGCAAATGCGCAAATGTACCGAGACTGTGCGTGGCTTGAGCACTAATTGTACCAGATGACTAATAATCTGTACTTTCTGTTCTGGTAGGTAAATTCTTTGATCTACCATATCGAGAATCATACCGAGGAATTGAAGTCGTTGGGACGGAATCAGATGCGATTTCTTGAAGTTGACAATCCAACCGTGCTGAACCAGTACATTGTACGTGAGCAACGCATGTTGGAGGAGCATCTGTTGAGACGGAGCTTTGATGAGCAGATCGTCCAAGTACGGAACTATTATCACTCCCAGGGATCTGAGATGAGCTATCATCACAGACATTACTTTGGTGAATACCCGAGGCGCTGACGAGAGGCCAAACGGTAGAGCCTGAAACTGGTAATGGTTCTGCCGTATCGCAAAACGCAAGAACCTCTGATGAGGTGGCCAAATCGGAATGTGTAAGTACGCATCCTTGAGATCCAGCGCAATCATGAATTCCTGTGGCTCTAAACCTGCAATTACTGACCACAGAGATTCCATCTTGAATCTGTAGTAAGTGACGTACTGATTGAGGCCCTTTAACCTTTAAGTTCAATATTGGCCTGACCGAGCCATCCGGCTTTGGTACCACAAACAGACTGGAATAATAACCCTGACCTTGTTGGTGTACCGGGACCGGAATCAAAACTGCTGAATCCAGCAGAGACTGAATTGCAATTTGCAGAACCGCCCTCTTTTCGTCCGACACAGTCAGTCTTGTCTTGAAAAACCACAGTGGCGGGAGACAGTCGAACTCTGTCTTGTAACATTTTAACACTGAATTGCGAATCCACCCATCTGTGGATGTCTGGAACCACGCCAAATGGAACGTCTGAAGGCGTGCCCCCACAACTGGAGACTAGAGATGGGCTGGGAGCCCGTCATGCCACTGGCTTGTCGGTGACCTTATCGTCCTGACGACTGGTGTTGGTTTGTTGAAAACCACGTCCTCGACCTCGTCTACCAGTGGCTGTTCCTCTACCACGGCCTCGAAAGGGCTGAGGTCTAAAGGATTTGAACGCCGGGCCAAAGTATTTCCGTCTAGGTACCGTTGGAGGCAATGGTAGGAAAACAGACTTCCCTCCCGTGGCCTCAAATCAATTTGTCCAATTCAGGACCAAACAACTTCTCGCCCCCGTAAGGCAACGCCTCTATACCTCTCTTAACCTCTGCCTCCGCTTGCCAAGATCGCAGCCAGAGTGCTCGTCGTGCCGTAACTAGCAACGATGAAAGGCGTGAAGTGAGCTGACAGACGTCAGTAGAAGCTGTACATAGATACTCGGCAGCTTCACAGATTTGATCAACGAGAAGTATAAGGTGATCGTCATTTAGACCAGACTTGAGTTCTGTTATCCATACAATTAGCGCCTTAGTGACCCAAATGCCAACCAACCTAGGTCTAAGCAACACTCCTGCTGCTATATACATGGACTTTAGCATAGCTTCTATTTTCCGGTCTGAAGGGTCTTTAAGCGTAGTAGCAGTTGGTACTGGTATGGTTAATTTCTTTGTAAGTTTTGACACAGACGAATCCACCATTGGCGGATTCTCCCATGTAGATGTCAGACTCTGGAAACGGGTAACTAGACTTAAATCTGCGAGGTATAGAAAACCGTTTATCCGGATTCTTCTGTGTTTCCACTAACATCTTATTAAGAGATTCCGAAACAGGAAAACACATCGGAGATCTGTCGTTTAGTAAATACGACTTCATCATTCGTCAGAGGCTCCTCAGTTTCTGTAAACTTCAGAGACTGACGCACCGCTCTGATGAGATTATTAATGCCTGGGCTGTCAAAATCTTCACTATCTGACTGCTGGTCTCACTTCACCCTCCTCACCCTCATCTTGCGCAGTGAGGTCTGGCATAGAATCGTCAGAATGCAACATAGCAGAAACTGGTAAATCATAAGACAAATTCAATTTTATCCCTTCTACCCAAAATGGACTTATAACTTTGGCAAGGCTGAGACCCCTCCGGTAGTTCTGGCGGTTTCACCCGAGACTCGCATCTTGCCGCTTCCCGCTCTTGTCGAGCGGCGGCCAATTCTGATTGCAACCCAGCCATTACATCTGTTAGCATAGCCCATGGAGGGTCCGGGGATGAAACCGGCTTTGAAACCGGAGCGGAAATTGTATTCGTAACAGAATTCACAAAACATACTGTACATGTGGTAGATCCATCTGGTAACATACTCTTACAGACCTTGCAGTGAAACTGCTTTTTAGTTTTTGCTGGCGCCTTACTCATTATGCAGACAGACAATACAATAGACAAAGACAGACACTTGCACGACTCAGTAAAATTGTTACTAAGGTGTGTGTGTAATATATGGCCGAAGTGCAGTGCACGTGGCCAGTACTATATGAAACCTGATACGAAATTCCCACTAACACCCCTGTGCCTCCGGTGGAGTAGAGATGTAGGACAGGAACGTTCTGGAATCATAGGAAGACACAGGAAGCATGGTTAAAATGGCCCCCATGCCATGCTTACAGTGAGAATCACAGGTCAGGTCACAACACGTCTTTATAACCTTTACCTAACTTTGGATTTAATATAGGCTTAACAGCCTATTAACATAATGGATGCAGCATATGTAATATTAAAACCCACGCAGCATATTATAACCCCTGCAGCCTGCCATGCAGCCTATGCTCTGTGAGCAGACTTCTCCCCCGTGCACCGTGTACCGCTGCGTCTTAGCGGTGAGCGGTTGCCGGTGATCGGGACCCTGGAATCCTGAGATCATTGCAGGGAGCCGGGGAGCGTCTAGCGGGGAGAGCGGCCGTGCTGCGGAAGTGTGGCCGGCGGGTGTGAGCGGCGTGCGGCGGCCGGAGCGGCGGTGTCGTGCTAGTCGGAGCGGCTATGGCGGGCGCTGAGCCCCGTACAGCGGTGGTAGGAGCAGCTGGGGCGGGTGGCCTGTTAGGAGCGGCGGGTGCGGGCGGCGGTTTAGAAACATTTTCCCCACACAGCGGGGCGACAGCGTGAGCTGACCGCCCCGTCCCCCCAGCATACCTTGTCTCCAGTAGTGAGGGCTATGATGGGGCTTCTGTCTGTAAGCTCCGTCCAGCTCTTCCAGCAGGTCAGTGAATGAGCTGCGTGTGGCTGTGAGGGTGCTCTTTGTGAGGACCGACACGCCATGCGCTGCCTCCCAGATCCACGTTTTTTTTATAAACTGGGAAGGGATGTGCTGAAGTTGCAAAAAGAAAAAGTAAAAATTAAAAATAAAATATTCAAACTAAGTGTGGGAGCTCCACACAAGCCTGTTAGTGCTGTGAGCACAGAAAAAACAGTGAGGTACTCTGGGAATATGGAGGGGAGGAGAGTTACTAAATTTAAATATTCAGTGCCCTGTTTCTGCTAAAGCAGTCGATATCCCAAGAGTACTCCAGTGACCCCTAGTGGATGAAAAAGAAACCTTGTTCTCTGATGCAGTCAAGATAGCGTGGCCAGCTTCCAAACAGACCGTGGCTAGATGGATTAAGCTGACCATTCGACAAGCGTACTTTCATGCTAGTCTACAACCGCCTGCTTCCATTTCGGTGCATTCCACGCGTTCTGTGGGAACGTAATGGGCAGCAGGTCGTGGAGCTTCTACGATGCAATTTTGCAGTGCAGCTACATGGTCATCAGTGCACACGTTTGTGCTATTTTACAAGTTTGATATGTTTGTGGCATCAGCATCTAGCTGTGGCTGTCTAGTGTTACAGGTGCCAACCAGCTCTCCCGCCCAGGGAGGAAACTACCCAAGAGTAGTACTCCAGTGACCCCCTAGTGGATTAAAAAGAAAATAGGATTTTGGTACTAACCAGAGAAATCCCTTTTCTTTGAATCCGCAGGGGGCACTGGACGCCCACCCTGAGCAATTTCCCCTGGCTTGTGGTAAGTTCAGTAGATCTTATGGTAACACATTCTCACCGACTTGTTCAAATGTTAAGGTGATTATCTATTGTCGTGTCAACTTTCTAGTTGTCCGTTATGTGTCAACATTATAGTTGACAGTTATGTTATATATAATTCTCCATTGTTCATCCTCTATCACTACTGTTCGGCTCAGTAAAAAAACACTGAGGTACCTTTGGGAGTATGGAGGGGGGTTGGAGCGTTACTAATTTAAATATTTAAATGTGCCTATCCTTGCTATCGCACTGTCCATATCCCAAAAGTACTCCAGTTTCCCCTGTGGATTCAAATAGAAGGATTTATCTGGGTAGTACCAAAATCCTGTTTGTAAGTCCCACTCGACTAATTCTGCATGGGCATCATATAGCTTATGTGCCCAATATGTTCACTTCTGTTAATTGAATAGTCCCCATTGGAAGATGCCACATCTGTTGCGTTGTTACATACAGTATGTAAAAACTTTTTAAGATTTACCTCTGACGCTGATATTCAGGGGACAGTCACTTTGCTGTTATCAACAACCTGTAGAGAAAGATTTGGGATTCACCGTAACAGCTTAAAACCAACAGGCTTATTCTAGTTTTGCTCACTCTACTAGATCAGTATGGTCCTCCTGAGTGGTGTTACATGGGCCTCCTCTGAGCAGCTGTCTGAGCCAACATCGGTCCTCTCTGTTCTGATGTTTACCAGATTTTAATTTTTTAGCACCCAAAGCTGTCCATTAGGCAGTTTCTGCAAAACTCCACAGCGCATCCTGGATGTGTGTAATTGCGGCCAAGTTTTCAAAGGTTGTAGTAGTAATAAAAAATGGAATAAAATTTAGAATTTATAAAACAAGTAATTGTTTTTGAAACAATGTGGTGAAATCTCTAAATTTGCCATATATTTTTTTTTTTTTTTTAAATAATCGTAATTTTGTATATACAGACATCAGCATCCCGTGTGCCAGAATGCCAGCGAGTGCAGCGGTGTTCCTTGCGGGCTCACTACGTTGCGGGCTCGGTGGCGAGCTCTGCTCGCAACAGATTATATTTTCCCCCTATGGGTGTCATGGACACGCACAGACACCTACTTTGCTGGTAATCCGGAGGCGTTATAGTAACCCTGTTGAGATCCCGGCGTCTGTATTGAGACAGCCAGGATCCCGACGGGCAGTATTTCTCTGACGTCCTAGTGGATGCTGGGGACTCCGTAAGGACCATGGGGAATAGCGGCTCCGCAGGAGACTGGGCACAACTAAGAAAGATTTAGGACTACCTGGTGTGCACTGGCTCCTCCCTCTATGCCCCTCCTCCAGACCTCAGTTAGAATTTTGTGCCCGGCCGAGCTGGTTGCACACTAGGGGCTCTCCTGAGCTCTTAGAAAAGAAAGTATATTTAGGTTTTTTATTTTCAGTGAGATCTGCTGGCAACAGACTCACTGCAACGAGGGACTGAGGGGAGAAGAAGCGAACCTACCTGCTTGCAGCTAGCTTGGGCTTCTTAGGCTACTGGACACCATTAGCTCCAGAGGTATCGAACACAGGCCCAGCCTCGGTCGTCCGGTCCCGGAGCCGCGCCGCCGTCCCCTTTGCAGAGCCAGAAGCAAGAAGAACGTCCAGGAAATCGGCGGCTGAAGACTCCGGTCTTCATTAAGGTAGCGCACAGCACTGCAGCTGTGCGCCATTGCTCCCCATGCACACCACACACTCCGGTCACTGATGGGTGCAGGGCGCTGGGGGGCGGGGGGCGCCCTGGTCTGCAAAAAGAGTACCTTAGCCTGGCAAACAAACACATAATATAGTCAGTAAGACAATATATGTGTAAAATCCCCTAACAAAAATATCCTGAAAAAAGCGGGAGAAGTCCGCCGAGAAGGGGGCGGGGCTATCTCCCTCAGCAAACTGGCGCCATTTCCTCTCACAGCTCCACTGGAAGGACGCTCCCAAGGCTCTCCCCTGCAGTTTCCAGGCTCAATAGGGTAAAAAAGAGAGGGGGGGGGCACTAAATTTAGGCGCAAACTGTGTATTATAGCAGCTATAGGGGAAAAATCACTTTGTGTAGTGTATCCCTGCATTATATAGCGCTCTGGTGTGTGCTGGCATACTCTCTCTGTGTCTCCCCAAAGGACTTTGTGGGGTCCTGTCCTCAGTCAGAGCATTCCCTGTGTGTGTGCGGTGTGTCTGTACGGCTGTGTCGACATGTTTGATGAGGCTTATGTGGAGGCGGAGCAGGTGCCGATAAATGTGGTGTCACCCCCTGCGGGGTCGACACCTGAATGGATGGACATGTGGAAGGAATTACGCGACAATGTCAACTCCTTACATAAAAGGTTTGACGACATAGCAGATGTGGGACAGCCGGCTTTTCAGCCCGTGCCTGCCCAGGCGTCTCAAAAGCCATCAGGGGCTCTAAAACGCCCACTACCTCAGATGGCAGACACAGATGTCGACACGGATACTGACTCCAGTGTCGACGACGATGAGACTAGTGTACATTCCAATAGAGCCACTCGTTATATGATTACGGCAATGAAAAATGTGTTGCACATTTCTGATATTACCCCAGGTACCACAAAAAAGGGTATTATGTTTGGGGAGAAAAAGTAACCAGTGGTTTTTCCCCCATCTGATGAATTAAATGAAGTGTGTGAAGAAGCGTGGGCTTCCCCCCATAAGAAACTGGTAATTTCTAAAAAGTTACTAATGGCGTACCCTTTCCCGCCAGAGGACAGGTCACGTTGGGAGACATCCCCTAGGGTGGATAAAGCGCTCACACGTCTGTCAAAAAAGGTGGCACTACCGTCTCCGGACACGGCCGCCCTAAAGGAGCCTGCGGATAGAAAGCAGGAGGCTATCCTGAAGTCTGTATATACACACTCAGGAATTATACTGAGACCGGCTATTGCTTCAGCATGGATGTGCAGTGCTGCAGCTGCGTGGCCAGATTCCCTGTCGGAAAACATTGATACCCTAGACAGGGACACTATATTGCTAACTGTAGAGCTTATTAAAGACGCTGTCTTATACATGAGAGATGCACAGAGGGATATTTGCCGGCTGGCATCTAAAATAAACGCAATGTCCATTTCTGCCAGGAGAGGATTGTGGACTCGGCAGTGGACAGGAGATACAGATTCTAAAAGGCACATGGAAGTTTTGCCTTACAAGGGTGAGGAGTTGTTTGGGGATGGTCTCTCGGACCTCGTTTCCACAGCGACAGCTGGGAAGTCAGCATTTTTACCCCATGTTCCCTCACAGCCAAAGAAAGCACCGTATTATCAGGTACAGTCCTTTCGGCCCCAGAAAGGCAAGCGGGTTAGAGGCGCGTCCTTTCTGCCCAGAGGCAGAGGTAGAGGGAAAAAGCTGCAACATACAGCCAGTTCCCAGGAACAAAAGTCCTCCCCCGCTTCCTCTAAGTCCACCGCATGACGCTGGGGCTCCACAGGCGGAGCCAGGTACGGTGGGGGCCCGTCTCAAGAACTTCAGCGACCAGTGGGCTCACTCACAGGTGGATCCCTGGATTCTACAAGTAGTATCTCAGGGGTACAAGCTGGAATTCGAGACTTCTCCCCCTCGCCGTTTCCTCAAATCTGCCTTGTTGACAGCTCCCCCGGACAGGGAGGCAGTGCTGGAGGCGATTTGCAAGCTGTATTCTCAGCAGGTGATAATCAAGGTACCCCTCCTTCAACAAGGACGGGGTTACTATTCCACAATGTTTGTGGTACCGAAACCGGACGGTTCGGTGAGACCCATTTTAAATTTAAAATCCTTGAACACTTATATAAGAAGGTTCAAGTTCAAGATGGAATCGCTCAGGGCGGTGATTGCAAGCCTGGACGAGGGGGATTACATGGTATCACTGGACATCAAGGATGCTTACCTGCATGTCCCCATTTACCCTCCTCACCAGGAGTACCTCAGATTTGTGGTACAGGACTGTCATTACCAATTCCAGACATTGCCGTTTGGTCTGTCCACGGCACAGAGGGTATTAACCAAGGTAATGGCCGAAATGATGATACTCCTCCGGAAAAAGGGAGTTTTAATTATCCCGTACTTGGACGATCTCCTTATAAAGGCGAGGTCCAGGGAGCAGTTGTTTATCGGAGTAGCACTAGCTCGGGAAGTGCTACAACAGCACGGCTGGATCCTGAATATTCCAAAGTCGCAGCTGGTTCCTACAACGAGTCTACTGTTCCTGGGGATGGTTCTGGACACAGGACAGAAAAAAGTGTTTCTCGCGGAGGAGAAGGCCAAGGAGTTGTCATGTCTAGTCAGAGACCTCCTAAAACCAAAACAGGTGTCGGTGCACCACTGCACGCGAGTCCTGGGAAAGATGGTGGCTTCTTACGAAGCAATTCCATTCGGAAGGTTCCATGCAAGGATCTTTCAGTGGGATCTGTTGGACAAGTGGTCCGGATCGCATCTTCAGATGCATCGGCTGATAACCCTGTCTCCAAGGGCCAGGGTGTCGCTGCTGTGGTGGCTGCAGAGTGCTCATCTTCTAGAGGGCCGCAGATTCGGCATACAGGACTGGATCCTGGTGACCACGGATGCCAGCCTTCGAGGTTGGGGGGCAGTCACACAGGGAAGAAACTTCCAGGGACAATGGTCGAGTCAGGAGACTTCCCTACACATAAATATTCTGGAACTAAGGGCCATTTACAGTGCCCTAAGTCAGGCAAGACCCCTGCTTCAACACCAGCCAGTGCTGATCCAGTCAGACAACATCACGGCGGTCGCCCATGTAAACCGACAGGGCGGCACAAGAAGCAGGATGGCGATGGCAGAAGCCACAAGGATTCTCCGATGGGCGGAAAATCATGTGTTAGCACTAACAGCAGTGTTCATTCCCGGAGTGGACAACTGGGAAGCAGACTTTCTCAGCAGACACGACCTCCACCCGGGAGAGTGGGGACTTCATCCAGAAGTCTTCCAAATGGTTATACACCGGTGGGAAAGGCCACAGGTGGACATGATGGCGTCCCGCCTCAACAAAAAGATATTGCGCCAGGTCAAGGAACCCTCAGGCGATAGCGGTTGACGCTTTAGTGACACCGTGGGTGTACCAGTCGGTTTATGTGTTCCCTCCTCTTCCTCTCATACCCAAGGTACTGAGGATAATAAGAAGAAGAGTAAGAACTATAATCATTGTTCCGGATTGGCCAAGAAGAGCTTGGTACTCAGAACTTCAAGAAATGATATCAGAGGAACCATAGCCTCTGCCGCTCAGACAGGACCTGCTGCAGCAGGGACCCTGTCTGTTCCAAGACTTACCGCGACTGCGTTTGACGGCATGGCGGTTGAACGCCGGATCCTGAAGGAAAAGGGCATTCCGGTGAAGTTATCCCTACGCTGATTAAAGCTAGGAAGGAGGTGACCGCAAACCATTATCACCGCTTATGACGAAAATATGTTGCGTGGTGTGAGGCCAGAAGGGCCCCAACGGAGGAATTTCAGCTGGGTCGATTTCTGCACTTCCTACAGTCAGGGGTGACTATGGGCCTCAAATTAGGTTCCATTAAGGTCCAGATTTCGGCTGTCGATTTTCTTCCAAAAATAACTGGCTTCACTGCCTGAAGTTCAGACGTTTGTTAAAGGAGTGCTGCATATTCAGTCCCCTTTTGTGCCTCCAGTGGCACCTTGGGATCTCAACGTGGTGTTGGATTTCCTTAAGTCACATTGGTTTGAGCCACTTAAAACCGTGGAACTAAAATATCTCACGTGGAAAGTGGTCATGCTGTTGGCCTTGGCTTCGGCCAGGCGTGTGTCAGAATTGGCGGCTTTGTCATGTAAAAGCCCTTATCTGATTTTCCATATGGATAGGGCGGAGTTGAGGACTCGTCCCCAATTTCTTCCTAAGGTGGTATCGGCTTTTCATTTGAACCAACCTATTGTGGTGCCTGCGGCTACTAAGGACTTGGAGGATTCCAAGTTGCTGGACGTAGTCAGGGCCCTGAAAATCTATGTTTCAAGGACAGCTGGAGTCAGGAAAACTGACTCGCTATTTATCCTGTATGCGCCCAACAAGCTGGGTGCTCCTGCTTCAAAGCAGTCTATTGCTCGCTGGATCTGTAGTACGATTCAACTTGCACATTCTGCGGCTGGACTGCTGCATCCTAAATCTGTAAAAGCCCATTCCACGAGGAAAGTGGGCTCTTCTTGGGCGGCTGCCCGAGGGGTCTCGGCTTTACAACTTTGCCGAGCTGCTACTTGGTCGGGTTCAAACACATTTGCTAAATTCTACAAGTTTGATACCCTGGCTGAGGAGGACCTTGAGTTTGCTCATTCGGTGCTGCAGAGTCATCCGCACTCTCCCGCCCGTTTGGGAGCTTTGGTATAATCCTCATAGTCCTTATGGAGTACCCAGCATCCACTAGGACGTCAGAGAAAATAAGAATTTACTCACCGGTAATTCTATTTCTCGTAGTCCGTAGTGGATGCTGGGCGCCCATCCCAAGTGCGGATTGTCTGCAATACTTGTATATAGTTATTGCCTAACTAAAGGGTTATTGTTTGGAGCCATCTGTTTTAGAGGCTCAGTTGTTATTCATACTGTTCACTGGGTATAGTATCACGAGTTGTACGGTGTGATTGGTGTGGCTGGTTAGAGTCTTACCCGGGATTCCAAATCCTTTCCTTATTGTGTCAGCTCTTCCGGGTACAGTTTCCTAACTGAGGTCTGGAGGAGGGGCATAGAGAGAGGAGCCAGTGCACACTAGGTAGTCCTAAATCTTTCTTAGTTGTGCCCAGTCTCCTGCGGAGCCGCTATTCTCCATGGTCCTTACGGAGTCCCCAGCATCCACTACGGACTACGAGAAATAGAATTACCGGTGAGTAAATTCTTATTTTTAACTGCATACCAAGTGATCATGTCTGCTTTCTAATACATTAAAGTTCCAGGTGGTATGCCCTCTGTATTCTGCCTGGTAGATTGTAATTGTTCCTCTTAACAGCCACATTTGCAGGCATCCAGTATCTTCTGATATGGTCTTGATCGATGGGAGTCTGTCTTCTTCTATAGCCTGTGCCAGATGTGGGTGTCTATTTAATGAATGTTACAACTTTACAGATACCATATCTGTGTATTACGTGCTTGCCTTTCAAATTCTAAATTTGAAAATGACATTTGACATTACACCACACTAATTTCTCTATATATTCAGCAGTGACCTTGTGGCCGAGTCCCAGTCCCGAGCCAATTCTTCCCCCCCCCCCCCATATGTGACTGATGGCATCCACAGCACTGAAGTTGTTAACCCCCGTGCTGCATCACCATCTTTAAATGGTCAATGCAGCCTTGGTCTCCGATTTCAAATGTGTTAATGCGGCGATGCTGTGTGTTAACCCCCGTCTGTAGGTGTGCTGTCCTATGGGGTCCAGGGGCTTAGCTCTCAGTGCTGCAGGGAAGTGTTCCTCCCTGTGTTGAGAGGACTGGTGTATGCACAGAACTACCTGCCTGGGAAGTGGGACAGCCATGGATCCCAGCATGGCGATGCAATTTGACTGTGTATAAGGAGCTGCCAGATTGTATTCTGCACTACAGGGAAGCCAGCTACCAGTGCAGCAGTCTGCAGTTAATTCCCAGTGTGCTGCACTGGAGTAGAAGAAACATCCTTTGCAGTGAGAATATAGTTCCAGGCTACAGGGATAACTGTCCGCTGGGGACCATAAGCTCAGTTATATATATATATATATAAAAAAAAAAAGAGATGGAGCTATATATGTGTGTATATATAAAATTAGTCATAATGACAGCTTCAAGACACCTACTGTATGGAGAAACCAGGCGCATGCATTGCTCAGGTGTGCTTTTGGCTCATTCTTCCATACAAACAGTCTTCAAATCTTGAAAGTTCCCTAGGCCTTTTCTATGATCTGATATTTAGATATTTCCATAGATTTTTTTACATTTTTTTTATTGGATTTAAGTCCGGTGATTCCCTGGGCCATTCTAGCAGCTTTATTTTCTTTCTCTGAAACCAATTAAGTGTCCTTCGCCCTGTGTTTGGTGTCATTGTCTTGCTGAAATGTCCACCCTCGTTTCATCTTCAGCATCCTGGTTGATGGCAGCAGATTTTTATCAATGTCTTGGCCCATTTTTTCCATTCATCCTTCCTTCAATCATATGAAGTATGCCAGTACTGTATGCTGAAAAACAGGCCCACACCATGATGTTACCACCTCCAAACTTCACTGTTGGTATGGTGTTTTTGGGGTGATGCGCAGTGCCATTTCTCCTCCAACCATGGTGTGTATTATGGAATAAAGAGTTAAATTTTGGTCTCATCTGACCAGACTATATTCTCCCAGTATTTCACAGGTTGTCCAAATATTGTGCAGCAAACTTTATACGAGCTTCAACATGCTTTTTCTTCAGCCATGGAGTCTATAATCTATCCCTCTCAAAGAAGTTTGTTTAAAAATAGTATGCATGTTGTTTTTTAACGTGTTTAAATTGAATGTGCAGCACTGAACTTGGTCCGCGGGTCCCGAGCAGCAGTGCCTCTTTGTGCAACAGCATGATGCCACAATTTGTGTTTAGTAAAGTGTATTTTTAAATGTATATAAGATAAAAATGCACTTTTTTTCTCTCACTGGAGGTCTATGGTGAAACTGGAGCTTTCTGTGACCTGCTATGTCATGCGTTCCTTTGCGGCCTAATCCCTGGAAAATGGCATCAGAAGGTAGAGAGAAGGCTGCGTAACACAGCCAGCTAAGTGGTTTCAGGGAGCTCCAAAGCGCTTCCCTACTGTGGTCGGGGGACCTTAGCTGCCCATCTTTGGAGATTTGATTCAAGCTAGAGATGGTGAGCTGGTCCCTTAGCAGAATAATTAAGTCCATTTTGGAGTGAACTTTCCCCCACTCCAGACGTGGCAGCACCTGGGTGTTGACAATACTGCAGATGAGCTCAGACACAGAGGAGTGATCATTTCCCATTGTCAATTAGGGACAATGTTAAATGTGAGCTTGCCTTGTGCATGCCAGGCACATGCACTTAAATTGATGGGGAATAATCAATAGGGTGATTTTTGTGTGTTTGAGTTGGATAAAAGAGCCTGTGAGCCCTGTTTTATATATACATCGTCTGTGACATCAAGAAGAGTTGTTCTGCTGTGAACATCTGTATGCTGTATTTCCCTGAGCAAATATCTGCAAGGAGAAGAGTATTTTTAAAGTCAATTTGAGCAATAAACTTGTCTTTAAGAAGACTGCATCTGTATTTTGTTACCAGCAGAAATGAGCCAAATGTAGTTTTGTCCTCTGTCTGTTCCATGTTCAGCCCAGCCTCTCCAAGCTCCGCCCTCTGCCAGCTACCGTGCAAGTCCTTGTCCATGTTGAAGGACAAGTGGGAACCATCCGACACCGATCAGGAGATGTTGCCGCAGCTTGCGTATGCAGTAGAAGCGGTGCCAGGTGCCTTTTTTAAAGGAGCTTGGTGGTGGCAGCAAGTTACCTGCCCCCACAGCGTTGTGGGTGGAGACAGGTACAGTCCGTTACAGACAGCAAGAGGGAAGCCCCTTAGTGGCCCAGGTCCATTGGGTTCACACAAGTCTGATTGTCGGGCGCAGCAAGATGCATCAGGTCACAGTCCCACTTTTCCTAGTGGCAGTCTTGGAGCGTCTCCATTATTGCAGTTTCTCCCAGTGTGGATGGAGGAGAAATTAGGACTTTTCATGCTTATGTTGAATCTTTCTCTAATTTAAAGTTTGGGACACAGCATTCTCACTTTATTTTCAGTTTTACCCAGTGATTCGCAAACTCAATCTGCAGGAAACCCTAACAGTTTTAAGGATATTCATGCTTGAGCACAGGTGAATTAATTAGTACCTCAGTCTCAACTCAACCATTGATATATTTTAAACCTGGACTGTTTGTGCCTTGAGGAACCAGTTTGGAAACCACTGCTTTAAACTGTTCTTTGGGGCTTGACAGTATGAACTGGAGAAAGAGGGGCGTAGCGTCAATCTTTACGAAAAAGTTAACCTTTAAGTACCCAGTTCCTGCTCGATCTGCACCTCCCCATGGTATGAGCACCCCCTGATTTGACTTTGAGAAAGATTTGATATGAGTATAATTATCCTCTCTATTCCTTAAATAAACTCTCCCTTTTTAAAGTGGCTTTACAAATGCTAAATATTGTCAGTACCTTTGTAGTTACTAGATTTTGAATTTGCATACAGATGTGCCCTCAATAAGCTTGCTGCAATTACATTAAACAGGCCTTCTAGTAACATCTTTGTGCAATATTTTTTCTGTTAAAATGCATCTTATTCGCATCAATATCTGTATGTGGAGCAAAGTTACATTACGGTTTGCGGTTTTGAATTTTTTTTTTTAACTTTAATTCACAAATTTATTTGTTACTTTATGTTCTTTTCTTTTTTTTTTTTCTCTCTTTTGGTGTAGATGGTCCTATCCCAGATCCCAGTATGATGCGAGCAAATATTCCAAGCCAGATGATGAATCCTATGTCAAGCCAACAACAAGGTAAGATTTTTAAGGCCCATACACACTTGCTGATAAAATGAGCGACGTCACTCATTTTCCTCCTCCCTGAGCGACGTCGCTCATTTTATCGGCAAGTGTGTATTCCGCCAGCGACGACCGATGCACGGCCCCGTGTGTCGGCGACGATCGTCGCTGTTGGCAGTGCATGCATGCAGGATCTGGACTGTAGTCCAGGACCTGCATGCACGGCTGGCGGAGGCGTGACGTCACTGAGCGATAATATCGTTCAGTGTGTACAGTCGGCCACCATCGTCTGTGTACAGCCCTTTACACTCAGACCTGGGTTGTGGCAGTTGTGTTTACTTCACTAGAAATCTGTATTACTACTACAATTACAGGCGAGGATCTACTTTGTTTTATTTCATTTTTCTCTAACGTCCTAGTGGATACTGGGAATCGAATATCACCATAATGGTATAGATCGGGTCCACTGGAGCCTGGCACTTTAAGAAATGAATAGTGTGTGCTGGCTCCTCCCCTCTGCCCCTCCTTGCAGACTCCGTTTAGAAAAATGTGCCCAAGGAGCCGGGTGCACTCTGTTGCTCTCCAGAGAGTTTTATTCAGAAATTTATTTTAGTTTATTATTTTCGTCGAGGGTCTTAGGGGGTAGGCCGAACCAACCTCCTTAGTTAATGGTTCGTATCCCTGCTGACAGGACACTGAGGTGCTGTTCTCGTACCCCTCGGGTTTAAGCACACGCCGGCAGCATGCCGCCACCCCTAACAGATGCCGAAGGTGCAGTGAGTAATATGCTGGGTTCCCGGTTAGGTACCCGGCGCAAATGGCGGCATGAAGGGACAGTGATCACCCAGCTACGAGCTGCGGTCCCCACTGAGTACCCACACTGGCAATCACATAAAAAAGGGGTTCCACACACCTTTTTTTTTTTAAATTATATTAAGGAGATGCCAGTAGAAATAACTTAAAAGAACCGTGCGCCAGAGAGCGGGACCAGAGGCTCTAAGGCGCCATTTCCTGCTGCTGCTGTACAGGCTGCATGCGGGCTACTCCTCCACAGGACCCACTGTATCACCACTGATAACTGGTACAAGGGGGGTTATAGTGATAGGGGGAGCGCAGTATCACCGCTGTGAGGTAAATTACACAATACATATACCCGGCAGGGTGCTGCTCTGCCTGAGGTATTGTGTGCTGGTCCAACCTCTCTGTGTCACTTCATTCAGGGTTTTCTAGAATAAGTGTGCTGTCTCTATAATACTGCACTGTGTGTTTTTTCTCTGTGTTTTCTACAAAAGCATGTCTACAAATAAGTCTGTGTACACTGCATGCAAAGCTAGGTTTACACCTTCCGCACAAGGGTCTCTAATGTGTGCCCAGTGTTCACTACCTTCACAGGGTTTTTGGTGTGAAGGAACCGGAGTGGATGGATTCCTTTAAAAATATGATTACAAACATAAATTCAGAGTTAGCCATGGCTAAACAAGAGAGGCAAACCCTGAAACGGTCAGTCGACACATTCATGTTAACCAATACTGACCACAGATAGGCTCCACAATAGCCCCCCCACCCCGCTGTTGGTCTCTCATAAACGCACTTGCTGTCTGATTCTGAACTACCAGAATTATGAGGATGAGTTAGGGGCGGACGAGTATAGTTCCCTGTTCCCGGGATTTGAGGTTCTAATTTTTGCTATTAGGGACATTCTCAAGATTTCTGATATGGAAGCAGAACTTAGAGGAATTGCATTTTAATGTAAAGCCAAAATCCTCTGCAACTTTCCCAGTTTCTAAGGAATTAGATTCTCTGGCAAAGGCTGCATGGTAAAATCCTGGCACAAAATTTGTCACTCCTAAACGGGTACTAAATTCCTTCCAGTTTCCTATAGAGGATAGGAAAATCTGGGAAATCCCCTCAACAGTGGATACGTCTGTGTCCAAGCGGTCACGTAAAATTGTACTACCTGTACCTGGGGCCATTTCTCTGAGTCTGCCGATCACAAAATGGAGACCACTCTTAAATCGATTTTCTCTAACGTCCTAGTGGATGCTGGGGACTCCGTAAGGACCATGGGGATAGACGGGCTCCGCAGGAGACATGGGCACTTTAAGAAAGAATTTAGGTTCTGGTGTGCACTGGCTCCTCCCTCTATGCCCCTCCTCCAGACCTCAGTTTGATACTGGGCCCAGACGAGCTGTGCGCTTTTCAGTGAGCTCTCCTGAGTTTGCTGAGAGAAAGTATTTCTTTATCATCCACTAGGGGTCATTGGAGTACTCTTGGGATATGGACGGGCTTCCGTAGGAACAGCACTGAATATTTAAATTTAGAACACTCCACCCCTCCATATCCCCGAGTACCTCAGTGTTTTTTCTGTGCTCGATAGCAACAGTTCGTTTGTGGCTGGGCCACAATTACTTTGAATTTTTATTTTTATATTTTTCTATTTTAGACACATCCCTTTCCCCCTTCCAAAAGGCAGGGTCAGGGATAGTGCAGCTGCTGATAGCAGCAGGGGCGTGTCGGGCCTCTCTGAAAGAGCTCCCTCACAGCCACACACAGACCCTCCTGCTCAGGCTGGCCGGCGCTTGTACAGAAGCCCCGTCGGAGCCTCCTCACAAGCTGCAGGAGTGAAGGTATGTGAACGGGGCGGTCAGCTCCCGCTGCCGCCCCGAGGTGTGGGGACATTGTTACTGGGGACTCTGCAGACTGCCTCCGGCCGCCGCCGCACACGGCTCCGGCCGCCGCTGCTCTCCCCACTCACACGGCTCCGGCCGCCGCTGCTCTCCCCACTCACACGGCTCCGGCCGCCGCTGCTCTCCCCACTCACACGGCTCCGGCCGCCGCTGCTCTCCCCACTCACACGGCTCCGGCCGCCGCTGCTCTCCCGCTCACACGGCTCCGGCCGCCGCTGCTCTCCCCACTCACACGGCTCCCGCTCACTGCGCCGGCCGCCGCTGCTGCTCTGGCCGCTCGCACTGCTCCAGGTCCCACCGCTGTTTTACCCGCTGTTCACCCGGCTCCCGCGGCCCACAGCACAGTGATCCGCTCGGCGATACCCGCTGGCGGCCCCACACGCTGCGCTGCCCGCTGCTCTGCATCTCAAAGAGCATGCAGGCATTACCTCACGGAGGGGGGGGGGGCAATAAATAAGGGGGCAATACAGCGGCATAAGAAAATACTGCAGCAACAGCAGATGCTAGGCTGCAGGGGTATTTGCAGGGTTATAATCAGTTGTAAGTTTGTAACCAGCACTATGATTATATGTGTAAGCATAGCATGGGGGCCATTTTAACATGCTGCCTGTGTCTTCCTGCTGTGATTCCAGAACGTTCCAGTACTACATCTCTACTCCACCGGAGGCGCAGGGGTGTTAGTGGGAATTTGGGATCACATTTCATAGTACTGGCCACGTGTACTGCACTCGGCCAGATATATATACAGAGACACCTTACTACTATTTTACTGAGTCGTGCAAGTGTCTGTTTTTTGTGTATTGTATTGTCTGTCGCCATAATGAGTAAGGCACCAGCAAAAACTAAAAAGCATAATTGCAAAGTCGGTAGCAGTGTGTTACCGGATGGATCTTCCACATGTACAGTATGTTTTGTGGATTCGGTTCAGAATACCATTTCTGCTCCAGTTTTACAACCAATGCCCTCACCGGACCCTCCGTGGGGTATGTTAGTAAATGTACTGGATAGGTTACAATCAGAATTGACCGCCGCTCGTCAGGAGCGGGAAACGGCAAGATCTGTGTCTAGGGTGAGACCGCCAGAACTACCGGAGGCGGCTCAGCCTTGCGTAAGGTCCAAATCCATTTTGGGTAAACGGGATAAATTTCATATGTCTTATGATTTTCCAGTTTCTGCTATGTTGCATTCTGACGATTCCATGCCAGACCTCACGGAACAAGATGAGGGTGAGGAGGGCGAAGTGGAGTCAGATGGCGAGGATTTAACAGTTCCGGCATTGATGATCTCATCAGAGCGGTACGTCAGTCTCTGAAGTTTACTGAAACTGAGGAGCCTCTCACAAATGATCAGGTCGTATTTACTAAACGACAAAAAAACTCCAATAAGTTTTCCTGTGTCGGAATCTCTTAATCAGATGTTAGTAGAAACACGACAGAATCAAGTCTAGTTACCCGTTTCCAGACTCGGTAACGTGTACATGGGAGAATCCACCAATAGTTGATTCTTCAGTGTCGAAGCTTACCAAGAAATTAACCATACCAGTGCCAGCAGCTACTACGCTTAAAGATCCTTCAGATAGCAAGATAGAAACTATGCTAAAATCCATGTATGTAGCAGCAGGTGTGATGCTAAGACCTGGATTGGTTGGCATTTGGGTCACTAAGGCGCTCATAATATGGCTTACAGAACTCAAATCTGCTTTACATGACGAAAACCTGATATTTCTTGAAAATCAAATGAGTGAGGCTGTAGAGTATCTCTGTACAGCGTCGACTGACGTCTGTCAGCTCACTTCTCGTATTTTATCGTCGCTAGTTACGGCACGAAGAGCACTCTGGCTGCGTGCTTATCATGCGGAGGCAGAGGTCAAACGAGGTATAGAGGCGTTGCCTTACGATGGCAAGAAGCTGTTTGGTCCTGAATTGGACGCATGGATTGCTGAGGCTACGGGAGGTAAGTCTGTTTTCTTACCATTGCCTCCACCGGTATCAAGAAGGAGGTACGCTGGACCTTCGTTCAAATCCTTTAGACCTCAGTCCTTTCGAGGACGTGGCAGAGGAACAGCCACGCCTGCTAGACGTGGTCGCGGACGTGGTTTCCAACAAACCAACACAACTCGCCAGGACGCTAAGGTTACCGACAAGCCAGTGGCATGACGGGCTACCAGCCCATCTCGGTTCTCCGATTGTGGGAGCACCCCTTCAGACGTTCCATTTGGCCTAGTTCCACACATCCGCGGATGGGTGGATCCGCAATTTAGTGTTAAAATTGACTGTCTTCCGCCTCTGCGGTTTTTCAAGACAGGATTGCCTCTGTCGGACGACAAGAGGACGGTTCTGCAAATTGCCATTCAGTCCCTACTGGATTCGGCAGTTTTGATTCCGGTCCCTGTACACCAACAGGGTCAGGGTTATTATTCAAGTCTGTTTGTGGTACCGAAGCCGGATGGCTCAGTCAGACCAATATTGAACTTAAAGGGTCTCAATCAGTACGTAACTTACTACAGATTCAAAATGGAGTCTCTGCGTTCGGTGATTGCGGGTTTAGAGCCAAAGGAATTTATGATTGCGCTAGATCTCAAGGATGCGTACTTACACATTCCAATTTGACAGCCTCATCAGAAATTCTTACGGTTTGCAATACGCCAGAACCATTACCAGTTTCAGGCTCTACCGTTTGGCCTGTCATCAGCGCCTCGGGTATTCACCAAAGTGATGTCTGTGATGATAGCTCATCTCAGATCCCTGGGAGTGACAATAGTTCCGTATTTAGACGATCTGCTCATCAAAGCTCCGTCTCAACAGATACTTCTCCAACATGCGCTGCTAACATACGATGTACTGGTTCACCACGGTTGGATTGTCAACTTCAAGAAATCACATCTAATTCCGTCTCAACGCCTTCAATTCCTAGGTATGATTCTCGATACGGTCAATCAAAGAATTTACCTACCACAGCAGAAAGTACAAATTCTACGCCATCTAGTACAATTAGTGCTCAAGCCACGCACAGTGTCTGTACACTTGTGCATTCGCCTTTTAGGCACAATGGTGGCAGCTTTCAAAGCGCTTCAGTTCGGAAGATTTCACTCGCGTCCATTTCAACTGAATGTGCTCGCCCAGTGGTCGGGCTCGCATCTGCAGATTCACCACAGGGTGAGGTTGTCGCCAAGGGCAAGAGTATCTCTGCTCTGGTGGCTCAAGGAACACAATTTAACCGCAGGAAGACGGTTCGGAGGCTGGAATTGGATAATTCTAACTACGGACGCCAGTCTCAGAGGTTGGGGAGCGGTAATTCAAAATTGTCAGCTCCAGGGTCTCTGGGCGGATCACGAAAAATTGCGGTCTATAAATGTCCTGGAACTCCGCGCAATTTACAATGCGCTACGACAAGCAGTGCACATGCTTCGCTCTCAGCCTGTCCAAGTGCAGTCAGACAATGCGACGGCGGTCGCATACATCAACAAACAAGGAGGAACGAGAAGCCGCATGGCAATGCGGGAAGTAGCTCGAATCCTCAATTGGGCGGAATGCCACCAGGTGGTGTTGTCGGCCGTGTTCATTCCGGGAGTGGTCAACTGGGAAGCGGATTATCTCAGTCGTCGGGATTTTCATCCAGGCGAATGGGCATTAAATCCAGAAGTGTTTCACATGTTGGTTCAGAGATGGGGTTATCCTCAGGTGGACCTGATGGCGTCTCGACACAATCATTAAACGTTCCAGTATGTGTCCAGAACAAGAGATCCAAAGGCAGTGGCGGTGGATGCTCTCACTGTCGCGTGGCCGTACAGTCTTGTGTATCTGTTTCCACCGTTTCCGTTGCTCCCTCTGGTGCTAAAACGGATCAAAAGAGTCTGTCACAGTCATACTAGTGGCGCCTCATTGGCCTCGGAGAGCTTGGTTCTCGGATCTCCGAGGACTACTCGCAGACGATCCTTGGCCGCTCCCACTACGTCCAGACCTGTTACAACAGGGTCCGTTCCTTTACCCCGATTTAGCGCGGCTGCGTTTGACGGGGTGGCTGTTGAGACCGCCCTCTTAAGAAGAGAGGGCATTCCAGAATCGGTTATACCAACCATGTTACGAGCTAGGAAGCCGGTTACGGCAGCTCATTATTACAGAATATGGCGTGCCTATATAGGTTGGTGTGAAGCTCGGAAGTTTCCGACATCATCTTTCAAGTTATCCCGCCTTTTGTTGTTTCTACAAACAGGGTTAGATGGAGGACTGCGTTTATCTACACTAAAGGTGCAGGTATCTGCTTTGTCAATTTACTTTCAAAGACGATTGGCTCTATTGCCGTCTATACGCACTTTTCTCCAAGGTGTCCTCAGAGTACAGCCTCCATTCATTCCACCTACAGCGCCATGGGACTTGAATCTGGTTTTAGAGTTCTTACAGTCTTCATATTTTGAACCCTTACAGCAAGTGGATATAAAGTTTCTCACTTGGAAAACAATTTTTCTTCTAGCCTTAGCTTCGGCAAGGCGTGTTTCGGATTTGGGTGCCTTGTCATGCAAGTCACCGTATTTGGTGTTTCATGATGACAGAGCGGAACTTCGGACGAATCCCGCTTTCTTACCAAAGGTAGTGTCATCTTTTCACATCAATCAACCAATAGTAGTTCCTGTGTTGACAGCACATTCTGGAACTCTGGATGTGGTACGCGCATTACGCGTTTATGTATCCCGAACGTCTTCAGTTCGTAAGACGGATACGTTGTTTGTTCTCTATGATGCTGCCAAGATGGGTTGGCCAGCGTCTAAACAAACCTTATCCAGATGGATAAAACTAACCATACGTCAGGCTTACCTTCATGCTAGGTTACATCCACCTACATCAGTAACCGCTCATTCCACACGTTCTGTGGGAACTTCATGGGCAGCTGGTCGAGGTGCTTCTACGACGCAGCTTTGCCGTGCGGCTACATGGTCTTCAGTGCACACGTTTGTGCGCTTTTACAAGTTTGATACGTTTGCGGCATCAGCATCTAGCTTTGGCCGCCTAGTGTTACAGGTGCCAAACAGCTCTCCCGCCCACGGGGGAAGCTTTGGTACGTCCCAAGAGTACTCCAGTGACCCCTAGTGGATGATAAAGAAAATAGGATTTTGGTACTTACCAGGTAAATCCTTTTCTTTGAATCCATAGGGGGCACTGGACGCCCACCCAGAGCAGTTTTACCTAGTTGTGGTGAGTTCTGAGGATTTTATGGTAACACACTCTCACCGACTGGTTCAAATTATCAAGTGCTGGTTAGGGTGTCAACTGTGTAGTTGTCAGTAACGTTATGTGTCAACTTCGTTATTGTCCGTTATGTTATATGTAATACTCCATTGTCAACCTCTCTATAGTTCCTGTTCGGCTCAGTAAAAAACACTGAGGTACTCGGGGATATGGAGGGGTGGAGTGTTCTAAATTTAAATATTCAGTGCTGTTCCTACGGAAGCCCGTCCATATCCCAAGAGTACTCCAGTGCCCCCTATGGATTCAAAGAAAAGGATTTACCTGGTAAGTACCAAAATCCTATTTTTGTTAGGTTTTTTATTTTCAGGGAGCTCTGCTGGCAACACACTCCCTGCATCGTGGGACTGAGGGGGAGAGAAGCAACGCTACTCTCTGAAGCTAGGTCCTGCTTCTTAGGCTACTGGACACCATTAGCTCCAGAGGGATCGGTACGCAGGATCTCACCCTCGCCGTCCGGTCCCGGAGCCGTGCCGCCGTCCCCCTCGCAGAGCCGGAAGACAGAAGCCGGGTGAGTATGAGAAGCAAAGAAGACTTCACAGGCGGCAGAAGACTCCGTGTTCTTCACTGAGGTAACGCACAGCACTGCAGCTATGCGCCATTGCTCCACACACCTACACATACTCCGGTCACTGTAAGGGTGCAGGGCGCGGTGGGGGGCGCCCTGGGCAGCATTTGGGACCTCTTTTGACAAAGTTAAGCATATATACAGCTGGGCACTGTATATATGTATGAGCCCCCGCCCAAAAATTGCATATTTAAGCAGGACAGAAGCCCGCCGCCGAGGGGGCGGGGCTTCTTCCTCAGCACTCACCAGCGCCATTTTTTCTCCACAGCTCCGCTGAGAGGAAGCTCCCCAGGCTCTCCACTGCAGATACACGGTAGAAGAGGGTAAAAAGAGAGGGGGGGGCACATAATTAGGCGCAAAAAGCAATATAACAGCAGCTACTGGGTTAACATTAAGTTACTGTGTTATTCCTGGGTTTATAGCGCTGGGGTGTGTGCTGGCATACTCTCTCTCTGTCTCTTCAAAGGGCCTTGTGGGGGAACTGTCTTCAGAGAGGGCATTCCCTGTGTGTGTGTGGTGTGTCGGTACGCTTGTGTCTGATGAGGAAGGCTATGTGGAAGCAGAGCGGGAGCAAATGAATGTGGTGTCTCCGCCGACGGCGCCGACACCTGATTGGATGGATATGTGTAAGGTTTTAAATTATAATGTTAATTCCTTGCATAAAAAGTCAGAAAAAGCTGAAGCCTCGGGACAGTCAGGGTCCCAACCCTTGCCTGATCCAATGTCGCAGAGGCCGTCAGGGTCTCAGAAGCGCCCACTATCCCAAACTGTTGACACAGATACTGACATGGATTCTGACTCCAGTGTCGATTACGATGATGCAAAGTTACAGCCAAAATTGGCTAAATCCATCCGTTATATGATTATAGCAATTAAGGATGTGTTGCACATCACAGAGGAAACCCCAGTCCCTGACAAGAGGGTGCATATGTATGGAGGAAAGAAGCCAGAGGTAACCTTTCCCCCCTCACACGAGCTAAATGAGTTATGTGAAAAGGCTTGGGAATCTCCAGATAAAAAAACTGCAGATTTCCAAAAGGATTCTTATGGCGTATCCTTTCCCGCCAACAGACAGGTTACGCTGGGAATCCTCCCCTAGGGTGCACAAAGCTTTAACACGCTTATCCAAGAAGGTAGCCCTGCCGTCACAGGATACGGCTACCCTCAAAGATGCTGCGGATCGCAAACAGGAGGTTACCCTGAAGTCCATTTATACACATTCAGTTACCTTACTGAGGCCGGCAATCGCGTCGGCCTGGGTGTGTAGTGCTGTAGCAGCATGGACGGATACCTTATCTGAGGAAATTGATACCTTAGACAAGTATACTGTATTGTTGACCCTGGGGCATATTAAAGACGCTGTCCTATATATGAGAGATGCTCAAAGAGACATTAGTCTACTGGGTTCTAGAATAAATGCTATGTCAATTTCTGCCAGAAGGGTCCTGTGGACTCGGCAATGGACAGGTGATGCCGACTCAAAAAGACACATGGAGGTTTTACCTTTACAAGGGTGAGGAATTGTTTGGGGAGAGTCTCACGGACCTGGTCTCCACAGCTACAGCTGGAAAGTCAAATTTTTTGCCTTTTATTCCCTCATAGCCTAAGAGAGCACCGTATTATCAAATGCAGTCCTTTCGATCACAAAGAAACAAAGTCCGAGGTGCGTCCTTTCTTGGCAGGGGCAGAGGTAAAAAGCTGCACAACACAGCTAGTTCCCAGGAACAGAAGTCCTCCCCGGCCTCTACAAAATCCACCGCATGACGCTGGGGCTCCACAGGCGCAGCTAGGCCCGGTGGGGGCACGTCTTCGAAATTTCAGCCACTAGTGGGTTCACTCCCAGGTGGATCCTTGGGCGATAGAAATTGTGTCTCAGGGATACAAGCTGGAATTAGAAGAGATGCCCCCTCACCGATACCTCAAATCGGCCCTACCAGCTTCCCCCCACGAGAGGGAAATAGTGTTAACTGCAATTCACAAATTGTATCTTCAACAGGTGGTGGTCAAGGTTCCCCTCCTTCAACAGGGAAGGGGTTATTATTCGACCATGTTTGTAGTCCCGAAACCGGATGGTTCGGTCAGACCCATATTGAATTTAAAATCCCTGAACATATACCTGAAAAGGTTCAAGTTCAAGATGGAATCGCTGAGAGCGGTCATCGCAAGCCTGGAAGGGGGGGATTTTATGGTCTCTGGACATAAAGGATGCATACCTTCATGTCCCCATTTATCCACCTCATCAGGAGTACCTCAGATTTGTGGTACAGGATTGTCATTACCAATTTCAGACGTTGCCGTTTGGTCTCTCCACGGCACCGAGAATATTTACCAAGGTAATGGCGGAAATGATGGTACTCCTGCGGAAGCAAGGGGTCACCATTATCCGTACTTGGACGATCTACTCATAAAAGCGAGATCAAGAGAGCAGTTGCTGAAGAGCGTCGCACTTTCTCTGGAAGTGTTACGGCAACACGGCTGGATTCTGAATATTCCAAGTCGCAGTTGGTTCCTACGACTCGTCTGCCTTTCCTGGGCGTTATTCTAGACACAGACCAGAAAAGGGTTTATCTCCCGATAGAGAGAGCTCAGGAACTCATGACACTGGTCAGGAACCTATTAAAACCAAAACAGGTGTCAGTACATCACTACACTCGAGTCCTGGGAAAGATGGTGGCATCATACGAGGCCATTCCCTTCGGCAGGTTCCATGCGAGGACTTTTCAATGGGACTTACTGGACAAGTGGTCCGGATCACATCTTCAGATGCATCAGTTAATTACCCTATCCCCCAGGGCCAGGGTGTCACTCCTGTGGTGGCTGCAGAGCGCTCACCTTCTCGAGGGCCGCAGATTCGGCATTCAGGACTGGGTCCTGGTGACCACGGACGCCAGCCTCCGAGGTTGGGGAGCAGTCACACAGGGAAGAAATTTCCAAGGTCTGTGGTCAAGTCAAGAGACTTGCCTTCACATCAACATCCTGGAACTAAGGGCCATATACAACGCCCTACGTCAAGCGGAGACCCTGCTTCGCGACCAACCGGTTCTGATTCAGTCAGACAACATCACCGCAGTGGCTCATGTAAACCGACAAGGCGGCACAAGGAGCAGGGTGGCGATGGCGGAAGCCACCAGAATTCTTCGCTGGGCAGAGAATCACGTAAGCGCACTGTCAGCAGTGTTCATCCCGGGAGTGGACAACTGGGAAGCAGACTTCCTCAGCAGACACGACCTCCACCCGGTAGAGTGGGGACTTCATCAGGAAGTCTTCGCACAGATTACAAGTCGGTGGGAACTGCCACAGGTGGACATGATGGCATCCCGCCTCAACAAAAAGCTACAGAGGTATTGCGCCAGGTCAAGAGACTCTCAGGCGATAGCTGTGGACGCCCTGTTGACACCGTGGGTGTTCCAGTCGGTCTATGTATTTCCTCCTCTTCCTCTCATACCCAAGGTGCTGAGGATAATAAGAAAAAGAGGAGTGAGAACAATCCTCATTGTTCCAGATTGGCCACGAAGGACTTGGTATCCAGATCTGCAAGAAATGCTCAGAGGACCCTTGGCCTCTTCCTCTAAGACAGGACTTGTTGCAACAGGGGCCCTGTCTGTTCCAAGGCTTACTGCGGCTGCGTTTGACGGCATGGCGGTTGAACGCCGGATCCTAGCAGAGAGAGGCATTCCGGATGAGGTCATTCCTACGCTGATAAAGGCTAGGAAGGATGTGACCGCTCAACATTATCACCGTATATGACGAAAATATGTTGCTTGGTGTGAGGCCAGGAATGCTCCTACGGAGGACTTCCAGCAGGGCCGTTTCCTTCACTTCTTCCTACAGTCCGGAGTGAATTTGGGCCTTAAATTGAGTTCCATTAAGGTCCAGATTTCAGCCCTATCCATTTTCTTTCAAAAGGAGTTGGCTTCTCTACCTGAAGTTCAGACGTTTGTAAAGGGAGTGCTGCATATTCAGCCTCCTTTTGTGCCTCCAGTGGCACCTTGGGATCTTAACTGGTTTGAACCACTTAAAACAGTGGAGTTGAAATATCTCACGTGGAAGGTGGTCATGCTATTATACTTGGCTTCGGCTAGGCGTGTGTCAGAGTTGGCGGCTTTGTCACATAAAAGCCCCTATCTGGTTTTCCATGTGGATAGAGCAGAATTGCGGACCCGTCCACAATTTCTGCCGAAAGTGGTTTCATCTTTTCATATAAACCAACCTATTGTGGTGCCTGTGGCTATTACTGACTTGGAGGATTCTGAGTTGCTTGATGTGGTCAGGGCTTTGAAGGTTTATGTAGCCAGAACGGCTAGGGTCAGGAAAACAGTCGTTGTTTATCCTGTATGCATCCAACAAGCTTGGTGCTCCTGCTTCAAAGCAAACTATTGCTCGCTGGATCTGTAACGCGATTCAGCAGGCTCATTCTGCGGCTGGATTGCCGCTGCCAAAATCAGTTAAGGCCTATTCCACTAGGAAGGTGGGCTCTACTTGGACGGCTGCCCGAGGGGTCTCGGCATTACAACTTTGCCGAGCTGCTACTTGGTCAGGTTCAAACACTTTTGCAAAGTTCTACAAGTTTGATACCCTGGCTGAGGAGGACCTCGTGTTTGCTCATTCGGTGCTGCAGAGTCATCTGCACTCTCCCGCCCGTTTGGGAGCTTTGGTATAATCCCCATGGTCCTTACGGAGTCCCCAGCATCCACTAGGACGTTAGAGAAAATAAGATTTTACTTACCGGTAAATCTATTTCTCGTAGTCCGTAGTGGATGCTGGGCGCCCGTCCCAAGTGCGGACGACTTCTGCAATGCTTGTATATAGTTATTGCTTCAATAAGGGCTATGTTATGGTTGCATCAGGGTTTGACCTGATGCTCTGTCGTTTGTCATACTGCTAACTGGTTGTTTTCACTTGTTAAACGGTGTGGCTGGTATGAATCTTGCCCTGCATTACCAAAATCCTTTCCTTGTACTGTCAGCTCTTCTGGGCACAGTTTCTCTAATTGAGGTCTGGAGGAGGGGCATAGAGGGAGGAGCCAGTGCACACCAGAACCTAAATTCTTTCTTAAAGTGCCCATGTCTCCTGCGGAGCCCGTTGATAAAGCTAAATATTTATCGTATATAATACCCTTTATGAGGTCTAAGAACACTGTACGCTAACTACGTATGAAGTACCGTAAGGGTACGCACGTTGCGTAACAATCGCTTAGCCGTGGTCGAGACGCTCAAGCGTTACGTTCGCTCACGGCCAAGAGATTACTGGCAGGCACGCTATTGGCTGCCGAATACCGTAATGATTCGCTACAGCGATGCGACCGCTCGAGACCAAGAGGAGATCACCAGCGGCGCATACGCTCACAATGTAAAACCTTTATATCTAAACCATAAACAGTGTATTATGCAGTAAACCCTTTGTGTAGTGATATGGTGTAAATGCAACACAGTATAACCTTACTAGCTTAAAAGCAGTTTGAGCGTCACCGACGCTCTGAGAATACTTAACTCTATAAGAAATACACAGATACCTGGGCTTAGGGTCCAACGCCTAATATATATATATTTTGAATGATATACTTGCAAAAAGAATTAATACAAATACAAATCATACACTACAATATAACATAGACTAACTAACCAGGTAAGTACACAGTAAATACAATACAATTAAGTTTAAGAGAAAAATGAGAGAAAGAGAAGAGAGAGAGAGATATGGCCCATAATAACAAGAGAGAAACAGTATGATTACAGAGAAAAACTTACGCACAAAGGAAACGATCGCATGCGCCTCTGGACATCCAGCTCCCGATTTTCAGCAATGATAACCGTTGAAGAGTAAGAGCTGGATGTGATCGGCCTTTCTATTTATGCCCCACACACAATGCAATTCAATGGTCCCTACAATCTCATTGTTCATTGGACACAGGAATTCGGCTTTGCATTATAACAAAAGGTCATAGGTTGATTCATACAGGTGGGCTGTGACTATTTCCAACAGCTCAGGTGGGAGGGAAACTGGGTTTCCCGCCGCATGGGTAATAAAGTGCAAATAAAGTAAATGTTCATAAACTTCTTATGTCCATAACTATTCGCACGAGCGATTGATCTGCTTCAAACCAACACCGGAATATTTCTAATTAAATATTCTTCCGATGGATACTAAACACCACTGTATTACTCCTGTCTGACCCTTCGTATCAAACAAAGAGGGATTTCTCTGTTCATGAACATTCTATATTAACCAAACTTTCAGAATCTATCAAAGGGACCATGATCTACAAAATACATTATATAGTGAAAATATGTAACGATTGAGTCGCACGCTACGATCACATAAACTCTACCGTAAATACGCATACCGTGCGCCTGCGGGTGCCCGCGACTGTGAGTATGCGCACGTACGGGAGAGCATACGCATGCGCAGCACGGACCTGTGTGAGGTGCAAATATGGTAGTGTGCATAGAGATATTTTTCTGACTTTGACACCGTCTATCCCCATGGTCCTTACGGAGTCCCCAGCATCCACTACGGACTACGAGAAATAGATTTACCGGTAAGTAAAATCTTATTTATTCTGTAGCAGGTGTAGCCCAACGCCCTAGTGTAGTGTGCGGCTGGATTTCCAGAGCCATGGTCAAATGGTCTGATTGTATTTTAAAAGGGTTTGCTACACTACCTCAGGAGGAGATAGTTACACTACTTAAACATATCCAGGATGCTGCAAACTTCATGAGTGAGACTGTTGAACTGTGTATCGTTAACAGCCGTACCTCGGCTATGGCGGTTTCAGCTCGCAGACCCCTGTGGCTGCGACAATGGTCAGCAGACGCTGATTCTAAGAAAGGGGTAGAGAACCTTCCTTTTACAGGTGATGCCTTGTTTGGGGAAGAATTGAACAAGTGGATATCTGACGTCCCTCTCTGCAGTCCTTTTGTGTGGCCAGATTTAGAGTCAGAGCCAGAGGTGCATCCAGTGCTGCTAGAGGAACTCGCGGTAAGTCCCATAAACCAGCAGCTGTTGAAACTTCGGACCAGGCCTCAGGATCCTCCTTCCACAAAGCCCTCCGCATGATGGGTGGCCCAAGCAGCCAGGCAATTTTCAGGTAGGTGCTCGCCTTCAACACTTCGCCCGCATATAGGCAGAGTCCTGCCGGGATCCTTGGGTGAGGGATCTCGTATCCCAAGGGTACCGGCTGAAATTCCATGAACTCCCTCCTCTCAGATTCTTCAGTTATTGTTCCAGTACCACCTTCAACGCCACACAAAGGGGGTTTTATTCAAGCCTCTTTGTAGTCCCGAAACTGGACTGCTCTGTATGGCCGATCCTGAACCTCAAATCCCTGAACCCTTATCTTCGAGTTTTCAAATTCAAGATGGAATCACTGACAGCAGTGATAGCAAGTCTGGAGAAGGGGGAGTTCCTGGTATCCCTGAAGGTTAAGGATGCTTACCTGCATATCCCAATATGGCCTCCTCATCAGGCGTTCCTAAGGTTTGCTGTACTGGACCAACACTTCCAGTTTCAGGCCTTACCCTTTGGTCTCTCCACAGCCTCAAGGGTATTCACGAAAGTCATGGCAGAGATGATACTGCAATTGTGTATAATGGGTGTCAATATAATCCTGTACCTGGATGATCTCCTGATAAAGGCTATGTCCTGGGAACAACTGCTGTGCAGCCTCAACCTGACTACTCATCTGCTTACAGATCACGGATGGGTCGTAAATTTCAAGAACTCTCACCTGGAACCATTGCAGAAAATTCAGTTCCTGGGAATGATCCTGGATATGGTGTCTCAGAAGGTTTACCTTCCATTGGACAAGTCCTGGACAATTCAGTCTATTCATCTTTGCATTCGCTTGCTGGGCAAGATGGTAGCCTCTTATGAGGCGATACAGTACGGCAGGTTTCATGCATGGCCATTCCAACTGGATCTGTTGGACAACTGGTCGGGTTCTCACCATCTCATGCATCAGACTATAGCTCTGTTGCCGAAAGCAAGGATTTCCCTACTATAATGGCTACAAGTCTCCCATCTGGTGGAGGGTCGGAGTTTCAATATCCAGTCTTGGATTCTGTTAACAATGGATGCCAGCCTCTGGGATTGGGGTGCTGTGACCCAGGCGGTGCAGTTCCAGGAGAAATAGTCGTGTCGGGAATCTTCACTTTCAATCAACATCCTGGAACTCAGAGCAATTTACAATGCTCTCCTGCAAGTCTCATACCTCCTTCGGAATCGGGCCATCCAGGTGTGTCGGACAACGCCACGGCAGTGGCGTACATCAATCGACAGGGAGGAACAAGAAGCAGGGCTGCAATGCGAGAGGTGTCAAGAATACTTCTCTGGGCGGAAGCCAATGCAAGGGCCATCTCAGCCATATGCATTCAAAGAGTGGACAACTGGGAAGCAGCCTTCCTCAGCAGGCACGACCTCCATCCGGGTGAATGGGGCCTTCACCCTCAGGTGTTTCAACAACTGATTCACCGGTGGGGCTGTCCGCAAATAGACCTGATGGCTTCTTGTCTCAACAAGAAGCTCCGTCGTTACTGCTCCTGAAAGAGGGATCCACAAGCGATAGCGGTAGACCCTCTGATGACACAATGGACTTGCCAGTTTGTGTACCCGTTTCCTCCGCTTCCTCTCATTCCAAGAGTTTTAGAAAGAATCAAAAAGGAAAGAGTTCAGGCAATTCTGGTTGCCCCAAATTGGCCTTGACGGGCCTGGTATGCGGACCTCCTGACTCTTAAGAGCTCAGGAGGAACCCTGGCCTCTGCCGCTATGCAAGGAACTTCTTAAACAAGCACAGTTTGTTTATCCAAACTTACAGTGGCTACGTTTAACGGCTTGGAAGTTGACAGGGAGAGTTTAACCAGAAAGGATCGCCCATCCAAGGTTATTTCCACTATGGTCCAGGCCCATAAGGTGGTTACATCCAAACATTACCACCGTATTTGGAAGCAATATGTTTTTTGGTGTGAGGGTAGAAAATATTCCACTGTGGAATTTAGTCTGGGCAGATTTCTACTGTTCATGCAAGCAGGAGTGGATAAGGGTCTAAGATTAGGCTCCATCAAGGTTCAGATTTCGGCTCTCTCCATAATCTTCCAGAAACAACTGGCGGTACTTCCATAAGTACAGACTTTTCTAAAGGGGGTTATGCACATCCAACCACCCTTTGTCTCTCCCACGGCTCCTTGGCACCTCAATGTGGTCTTGACCTTTCTCCAGTTGGATTGGTTTGATCCCTTACATAGGGTAGACTTAGTACCTAACGTGGAAGACCGTTATGTTACTGGCCTTAGCTTCTGCTCGACGGTGTCTGAATTTGGGGGCCTTATCCTATAAGAGCCCATATTTCATGAGGATAGGCGGAGCTCAGAACTCGCCCACACTTTTTGCTGAAGGTTGTGTCGGCCTTTCATGTGAATCAACCAATTGTGGTTCCAGTGTTATCCGACACTTCCGTTGCTCCAAAGTCCCTGGATGTGGTTAGGGCTTTTGAAGGTCTACATCAAAAGGACTGCTCGTCACAGGAAGTCTGGTTCACTTTATGTCCTTTATGATGCTACTAAGATTGGTTGCCCTGCCTCTAAGCAGTCCATTGCTAGGTGGCTCAGGCTGACTATTCAGCAAGCCTATACTTCAGCAGCTCTACTGCTGACGAGTTCTGTTCAGGTCCACTCCACAAGGTCAGTGGGTTCTTCCTGGGCAGCTGCCCGGGGTTTCTCAGCCTTACTGTTGTGCCGGGCAGCTACCTGGTCTGGTTCGAACACGTTCGTAAAGTTCGACAACTTGGCCAAGGATGACCTTCAGTTTGGTCAGGTGGTTTTGCAGGGGTCTCGGCACTCTCCCACCCGTTCTTGGAGCTTTGTGACGTCCCCATGGTAATCTTCAATTCCCAGTATCCACTAGGACGTTAGAGAAAAGGGGAATTTAATACCTACCGGTAATTCCTTTTCTCGTGGTCTGTAGTGGATACTGGGCGCCCGCCTCAGTGCTTCGTTTCCTGCTTACCTGATTGTAAGTGTTCTTGGTTGGGTTTGCTGTTGCTTTCCCTGTTCCATGTTTGGTTAGCGTTGCTATCCTTCTATAGTTAGCGTTGTTTTCCTCTGTTTTGGCTAGCTCTGCTATCTTGGTGTGTGTTGGTTCGTTACCTCACCGCTTTGTGTGTTTCATCCTTCTCTCAAAGTATGTCAGTCTCCTCGGCAAAGTTTTCCTAGACTGACTCTGCTAGGAGGGGCATAGAGGGGAGGAGCCAGCACACACTATTAATTTCTTAATGTGCCAGACTCCAGTGGACCTGATCTATACCCCTATGGTAATCTATTTCCAGCATCCACTACGGTCTACGAGAAAAGTAATTAATTACCGGTAGGTATTAAATTCCGTGTTTTTCTCTATCGTCCTAGTGGATGCTGGGGTTCCTGAAAGGACCATGGGGAATAGCGGCTCCGCAGGAGACAGGGCACAAAAAGTAAAGCTTTTCCAGATCAGGTGGTGTGCACTGGCTCCTCCCCCTATGACCCTCCTCCAGACTCCAGTTAGATTTTTGTGCCCGGCCGAGAAGGGTGCAATCTAGGTGGCTCTCCTAAAGAGCTGCTTAGAAAAAGTTTAGCTTAGGTTTTTTATTTTACAGTGAGTCCTGCTGGCAACAGGATCACTGCAACGAGGGACTGAGGGGAGAAGAAGTGAACTCACCTGCGTGCAGGATGGATTGGCTTCTTGGCTACTGGACATCAGCTCCAGAGGGACGATCACAGGTACAGCCTGGATGGTCACCGGAGCCGCGCCGCCGGCCCCCTTGCAGATGCTGAAGTCAGAAGAGGTCCAGAATCGGCGGCTGAAGACTCCTGCAGTCTTCTAAAGGTAGCGCACAGCACTGCAGCTGTGCGCCATTTTCCTCTCAGCACACTTCACACGCAGTCACTGAGGGTGCAGGGCGCTGGGGGGGGGGGCACCCTGGGAGGCAAATGTAACCTATATAAAGGCTAAAAATACCTCACATATAGCCCCCAGAGGCTATATGGAGATATTTAACCCCTGCCTGGATTCACTAAATAGCGGGAGACGAGCCCGCCGGAAAAGGGGCGGGGCCTATCTCCTCAGCACACGGCGCCATTTCCTCTCACAGCTCCGCTGGTCAGGACGGCTCCCAGGTCTCTCCCCTGCACTGCACTACAGAAACAGGGTAAAACAGAGAGGGGGGGCAAATTTATGGCGATTTTTTGATATATATAAAGCAGCTATAAGGGAGCACTTATTATAAGGCTATCCCTGTTATATATAGCGCTTTTGGTGTGTGCTGGCAAACTCTCCCTCTGTCTCCCCAAAGGGCTAGTGGGTCCTGTCTTCGTTAGGAGCATTCCCTGTGTGTCTGCTGTGTGTCGGTACGTGTGTGTCGACATGTATGAGGACGATATTGGTGTGGAGGCGGAGCAATTGCCAAATATGAGGATGTCACCCCCTAGGGAGTCGACACCAGAATGGATGCCTTTATTTATGGAACTACGGGATAGTGTCAACACGCTAAAGCAGTCGTTTGACGACATGAGACGGCCGGACAATCAATTAGTGCCTGTCCAGGCGACTCAAACACCGTCAGGGGCTGTGAAACGCCCTTTGCCTCAGTCGGTCGTCACAGACCCAGACACAGGCACTGACTCCAGTGGTGACGGTGACGAATCAACCGTATTTTCCAGTAGGGCCACACGTTATATGATTTTGGCAATGAAGGAGGCGTTACATTTAGCTGATACTACAGGTACCACTAAACAGGGTATTATGTGGGGTGTGAAAAAACTACCTATATTTTTCCTGAATCAGAAGAATTAAATGACGTGTGTAATGAAGCGTGGGTTGCCCCTGATAAAAAGCTGATAATTTCAAAGAAATTATTGGCATTATACCCTTTCCCGCCAGAGGTTAGGGAGCGCTGGGAAACACCTCCTAGGGTGGACAAGGCGCTAACACGCTTATCTAAACAAGTGGCGTTGCCCTCTCCTGAGACGGCCGCACTTAAAGATCCATCAGATAGGAGGATGGAAAATATCCAAAAAAGTATATACACACATGCAGGTGTTATACTACGACCAGCTATAGCGACTGCCTGGATGTGCAGTGCTGGGGTAGTTTGGTCAGAGTCCCTGATTGAAAATATTGATACCCTGGACAGGGACAATATTTTACTGTCGTTAGAACAAATAAAGGATGCATTTCTTTATATGCGTGATGCACAGAGGGATATCTGCACACTGGCATCACGGGTAAGTGCTATGTCCATTTCGGCCAGAAGAGCTTTATGGACGCGACAGTGGACAGGCGATGCGGATTCAAAACGACATATGGAAGTTTTGCCGTATAAAGGGGAGGAGTTATTTGGAGTCGGTCTATCAGATTTGGTGGCCACGGCTACAGCCGGGAAATCCACCTTTCTACCTCAAGTCACTCCCCAACAGAAAAAGGCACCGACTTTTCAACCGCAGCCCTTTCGTTCCTTTAAAAATAAGAGAGCAAAGGGCTATTCATATCTGCCACGAGGCAGAGGTCGAGGGAAGAGACAGCAACAGGCAGCTCCTTCCCAGGAACAGAAGCCTTCCCCGGCTTCTACAAAAGCCTCAGCATGACGCTGGGGCTTCTCAAGCGGACTCGGGGACGGTGGGTGGTCGTCTCAAAAATTACAGCGCGCAGTGGGCTCACTCGCAGGTAGATCCCTGGATCCTGCAGATAATATCTCAGGGGTACAGGTTGGAATTAGAGACAGATCCACCTCGCCGTTTCCTGAAGTCTGCTTTACCAACGTCCCCCTCCGAAAGGGAGACGGTTTTGGAAGCCATTCACAAGCTGTACTCTCAGCAGGTGATAGTCAAGGTACCTCTTCTACAACAAGGGAAGGGGTATTATTCCACTCTTTTTGTGGTACCGAAGCCGGATGGCTCGGTAAGGCCTATTCTAAATCTGAAGTCCTTGAACCTGTACATAAAGAAGTTCAAGTTCAAGATGGAGTCACTCAGAGCAGTGATAGCGAACCTGGAAGAGGGGGACTTTATGGTATCCTTGGACATCAAGGATGCGTATCTCCACGTTCCAATTTACCCCTCACACCAGGGGTACCTCAGGTTCGTTGTACAAAACTGTCACTATCAGTTTCAGACGCTGCCGTTCGGATTGTCCACGGCACCTCGGGTCTTTACAAAGGTAATGGCCGAGATGATGATTCTTCTTCGAAGAAAAGGCATATTAATTATCCCATACTTGGACGATCTCCTAATAAGGGCAAGGTCCAGAGAACAGCTAGAGATGGGATTAGCACTGTCGCAAGAAGTGCTAAAACAGCACGGGTGGATTCTGAATATTCCAAAATCCCAGTTAATGCCGACAACTCGTCTGCTGTTCCTAGGGATGATTCTGGACACGGTTCAGAAAAAGGTTTTTCTCCCGGAGGAAAAAGCCAAGGAGTTATCCGAGCTTGTCAGGAACCTCCTAAAACCAGGAAAGGTGTCTGTACATCAATGCACAAGAGTCCTGGGAAAAATGGTGGCTTCTTACGAAGCAATTCCATTCGGCAGATTCCACGCAAGAATTTTCCAAAGGGATCTGTTGGACAAATGGTCAGGGTCGCATCTTCAGATGCACCTGCGGATAACCCTGTCTCCAAGGACAAGGGTGTCTCTTCTGTGGTGGTTGCAGAGTGCTCATCTATTGGAGGGCCGCAGATTCGGCATACAGGATTGGATCCTGGTGACCACGGACGCCAGCCTGAGAGGCTGGGGAGCAGTCACACAAGGAAGAAACTTCCAGGGAGTATGGACGAGCCTGGAAACGTCTCTTCACATAAACATTCTGGAACTAAGAGCAATATACAATGCTCTAAGCCAGGCAGAACTTCTGCTTCAGGGAAAACCGGTGTTGATCCAGTCGGACAACATCACGGCAGTCGCCCATGTGAACAGACAGGGCGGCACAAGAAGCAGGAGTGCAATGGCAGAAGCTGCAAGGATTCTTCGCTGGGCAGAGAATCATGTGATAGCACTGTCAGCAGTGTTCATCCCGGGAGTGGACAACTGGGAAGCAGACTTCCTCAGCAGACACGATCTTCACCCGGGAGAGTGGGGACTTCATCCAGAAGTCTTCCACTTGCTGGTAACCAGTTGGGAAAGACCAATGGTGGACATGATGGCGTCTCGCCTCAACAAAAAACTGGACAGGTATTGCGCCAGGTCAAGAGATCCGCAGGCAATAGCTGTGGACGCGCTGGTAACGCCTTGGGTGTACCAGTCGGTGTATGCGTTTCCTCCTCTGCCTCTCATACCAAAAGTATTGAGAATTATACGGCAAAGAGGCGTAAGGACGATACTAGTGGTTCCGGATTGGCCAAGAAGGACTTGGTACCCGGAACTTCAAGAGATGATCACGGAAGATCCGTGGCCTCTACCTCTAAGGAGGGACTTGCTTCAGCAGGGTCCCTGTCTGTTTCAAGACTTACCGCGGCTGCGTTTGACGGCATGGCGGTTGAACGCCGGATCCTAAAGGAAAAAGGCATGTCGGAAGAAGTCATTCCTACTTTGATTAAAGCAAGGAAGGAAGTAACCGTGCAACATTATCACCGAATTTGGCGAAAATATGTTGCGTGGTGCGAAGATCGGAGTGCTCCGACGGAGGAATTTCAACTGGGTCGATTCCTACATTTCCTGCAATCAGGATTGTCTATGGGTCTCAAATTGGGATCTATTAAGGTTCAAATTTCGGCCCTGTCGATTTTCTTTCAAAAAGAATTGGCTTCAGTCCCTGAAGTCCAGACCTTTGTTAAGGGAGCGCTACATATACAGCCTCCTGTGGTGCCTCCAGTGGCACCGTGGGATCTCAATGTGGTTTTGGACTTTCTAAAATCTCATTGGTTTGAACCACTAAAGAAGGTGGATTTGAAATATCTCACATGGAAAGTGACCATGCTTCTAGCCCTGGCTTCGGCCAGGAGAGTGTCAGAACTGGCAGCTTTATCTTACAAAAGCCCATATCTGATTTTCCATTCGGACAGGGCAGAACTGCGGACTCGTCCGCATTTTCTCCCTAAGGTGGTGTCAGCATTTCATCTGAACCAGCCTATTGTAGTGCCTGCGGCTACAAGTGACTTGGAGGACTCCAAGTTACTGGACGTTGTCAGAGCATTAAAAATATATATTGCAAGGACAGCTGGAGTCAGAAAATCTGACTCGTTGTTTATATTGTATGCACCCAACAAGATGGGTGCTCCTGCGTCTAAGCAGACGATTGCTCGTTGGATCTGTAGCACAATCCAACTTGCACATTCTGTGGCAGGCCTGCCACAGCCTAAATCTGTAAAGGCCCACTCCACAAGGAAGGTGGGCTCATCTTGGGCGGCTGCCCGAGGGGTCTCGGCATTACAACTTTGCCGAGCAGCTACGTGGTCAGGGGAGAACACGTTTGTAAAATTTTACAAATTTGATACTCTGGCTAAGGAGGACCTGGAGTTCTCTCATTCGGTGCTGCAGAGTCATCCGCACTCTCCCGCCCGTTTGGGAGCTTTGGTATAATCCCCATGGTCCTTTCAGGAACCCCAGCATCCACTAGGACGATAGAGAAAATAAGATTTTACTTACCGATAAATCTATTTCTCGGAGTCCGTAGTGGATGCTGGGCGCCCATCCCAAGTGCGGATTATCTGCAATAATTGTACATAGTTATTGTTAACTAATTCGGGTTATTGTTGAAGGAAGCCATCTTTCAGAGGCTCCGCTGTTATCATACTGTTAACTGGGTTTAGATCACAAGTTGTACGGTGTGATTGGTGTGGCTGGTATGAGTCTTACCCGGGATTCAAAATCCTCCCTTATTGTGTACGCTCGTCCGGGCACAGTACCTAACTGGAGTCTGGAGGAGGGTCATAGGGGGAGGAGCCAGTGCACACCACCTGATCTGGAAAAGCTTTACTTTTTGTGCCCTGTCTCCTGCGGAGCCGCTATTCCCCATGGTCCTTTCAGGAACCCCAGCATCCACTACGGACTCCGAGAAATAGATTTATCGGTAAGTAAAATCTTATTTTTTGTTTGTTTGTTTTTTTAACATGTTTTTTTTTTTCTCCTTGTGGTTACAGGAATAAATCAATTTGGGCAGGTGGGTATGCCCATGCAATCAATGGTACAGAGGCAACAGGCACCACTTCCACAACATCCTGGCCAGACTGGACCAATGAATCAGGTCAGTGCTTAATCCAATGCAGTCATAAAATTTGATTGATCAACTCGATCTTCCCAAACTAGTTATTTATTTGTTTGAATAAAGTTAATATTTTTTGGACTTAGCTGGGAGAATAAGTAGCAGAAGTTTAATTTAGCTGTGGCAGTGATAACAATTTACATTTTTTTGTGCTGCATTTTTTCTTTCATTCATGGTGGACATTAGTGATAATGGGGTATAGCAAGTGCAAGAGGACACTAAAGAGTTGTCTTCACAGCACAGGCTCTTCTCTCTCAGTAACCGGCCTTCTGTGTCAAGTGGGGTTTTTTTGTGCCTCAGTTTGTTTTTTCTGAGCTGCCTCTGCTACTTATTTTTTTTTTTGTACTTATTTTATTTTCTCATATGTCCTAGAGGATGCTGGGGTCATCATAGAACCATGGGGTATAGACTGGATCCGCAGGAGACATGGGCACTTTAAGACTTTGAAAGGGTGTGAACTGGCTCCTCCCTCTATGCCCCTACTCCAGACTCCAGTTTTAGAATTGTGCCCAGTGAGACTGGACGCACTGCATGGAGCTCTACTGAGTTTCTCTGAAAAAAAGACTTTCGTTAGGTTTTTTATGTTCAGGGAGGCTGCTGGCAACAGTCTCCCTGATTCGTGGGACTTAAAGGAGAGGAGTATGACCCACGTCCAGTGAGTTCAAGGGTTCTGCTTCTGGCTACAGGACACCATTAGCTCCTGAGGGTGCTGATAGCTGGGTACGCCTAGATGCTCACTCCCGCAGCCTGCCGTCACCCCCTTTCAGAGCCAGAAGTCAGAAGACAGATGAGTAGATGAAGAAAAGAAGACTTCAGTGACTGCATTTATCTGAGGTACCGCTGCGCGCCAAGCTCCCACATACATGCAGCACTACAGGGTGCAGGGCGCGGGTGGGGTGGGGGCTTGGGGGGGGGGGGGGGCAGCGCCGCCGCCCTGGGCAGCTAATAAATCCTCAGTGGACATCTGGCAAGAGGGGACATTATTGCCGAGGCACTGTCCCAAAACCCCCACCAGTATAATCGTACAAGAAGCGGGACGGAAGCGCGCCATTAAGGGGGCGGAGCTTCGTCCTCGCAGCTCACTCGGCGCAATTTTCTCTCCATCAAGCTGAAGAGACGCTGGTCCTTCCTTCACACTGACAAGTATCAGGGTGAAAAACAGGGGGGAGGGGGGGCTATGGCTAAATTTGGTGCAATCTACTTTATATAAAAAGCGCTATAGGTCTGGGGCGTTTATTGGGCGCTACAGAACCGCTGATTGGGCGCTGGGGTATGAGCTGGCAAATCCCCTCTGTGTCTCTCTGACAGGCTTTATTGTGGGTCTGTCCCCTATATGCCCGGTGTGTCTGTGGGTGTTTGGTGGAGCAGAAGTCCTCCCAGGCTTCTGCCAATTCCACTGCATGACGTTGGGGCTCCTATGCGGGAGTCCGCACCAGTGGTGGCACGTCTCAAACTCTTCAGTCAGTTTTGGGAGTTTCAAGACGATCCCCCTCGCCGTTTTTTCAAATCGGCCTTACCAGCTTCTCTTCCGGACAGGGAGGTAGGTTGCGACACAATACAAAAGTTGTGTCAAAATCAAGTTATCGTCAGGGTTCCCCAGTCACAACAGGGAGAAGGCTTTTATTCGAGCGTGTTTGTGGTCCCAAAGCTGGATGGCTCGGTCAGACCAATCCTAAACCTGAAATCCCCTAAATTTCTACCTAAAGAAATTCAAATTCAAGATGGAGTCTCTCAGAGCAGTGATCTCCAGTCTGGAGGAAGGGGATTTTATGGTGTCGGTGGGCATAAAAGATGCCTACTTACATGTTCCCATTTATCCTCCGCATCAGTCTTACCTGAGGTTTGCAATTCAGGATTGTCATTACCAATTTCAAACATTGCCGTTTGGTCTGTCCACGGCTCCGAGGATTTTCACCAAAGTGATGGCGGAGATGATGGTTCTCCTTCGCAAGCAAGGAGTCACGATTATCCCATGCTTGGACGATCTCCTGATAAAGGCGAGATCCAGGGACCAGTTGGTGCAAAACGTTGCACTCTCCCTGACAGTTCTTCAGCAACATGGTTGGCTCCTAAATTTGCCAAAATCACAGTTGATTCCGACGACGTGGTTATCGTTTTTGGGAATGACATTGGACACAGAACTACAGAGTCTTTCTTCCAGTGGACAAGGCTCTGGAACTTCAGAGTCTGGTAAAACAAATTCTGAAACTAGCAAGAGTGTCAATCCATCAATGCATTCGGTTGCTGAGGAAGATGGTTGCGGCCTACGAGGCCATTCAGTTTGGCAGATTCCATGCCAGAGTGTTCCAGTGGGACCTGTTGGACAAGTGTTCCGGGTCACACCTACACATGCACCAGAGGATAATCCTGTCTTCCAAGACCAGGGTATCACTCCAGTGGTGGCTGCACAGCTCTCACCTCCTAGAGGGGCGCAGGTTTGGGATACAGGACTGGATCCCGGTGACCATGGATGCAAGCCTCCGAGGCTGGGGGGGCAGTCACAATGGGAGAAAACTTCCAAGGAAGATGGTCAAGTCAGGAAACTTGTCTCCACATAAATGTTCTGGAGTTAAAGGCCATTTACAACGGCCTTCTGCAAGCGGAACATCTTCGAGATCTGCCTGTACTGATCCAGTCGGACAATGTAACAGCAGTAGCGTACATAAACCGTCAGGGCGGGAACGAAAAGCAGAGCGACAATGGCAGAAGCCACGAGGATTTTCCGCTGGGCGGAAAAGCATACAAGCACTCTGTCGGCGATCTTCATTCCAGGAGTGGACAACTGGGAAGCAGACTTCCTCAGCAGACACGGTCTCCATCCAGGAGAGTGGGGCCTCCACCAAGAAGTCTTCGCAGAGGTGACAAGTCGTTGGGGAGTTCCTCAAGTAGACATGATGGCACCTCGTCTCAACAAGAAGCTTCAGAGATATTGTTCCAGGTCAAGGGACCCTCAAGCAATTGCAGTGGATGCACTGGTGACACCGTGGGTGTTTCAGTCGGTGTATATATTCCCTCCACTTCCTCTCATTCCAAAGGTTCTAAAGATCATAAGAACAACAAAGATCCAGGCGATCCTCATTGTCCCAGACTGGCCAAGGAGGGCTTGGTATCCAGATCTACAGGAATTACTCATAGGAGATCCCTGGCCTCTTCCTCTGCGCGAGGATCTGTTACAACAGGGGCCGTACGTGTATCAGGACTTACCGCGGCTACGTTTGACTGCATGGCGGTTGAGCGCAAAATCCTAGCCCGTTAGGGTATTCCCAATGAAGTCATTCCCACACTTATTCAGGCCAGAAAAGGGGTAACATCTAAACATTACCAACGTATTTGGAGAAAATATGTTTCTTGGTGTGAATCCAAGGGGGAAAGGAGTTTCGGCTAGGACGTTTTCTCCATTTTCTACAAGCAGGTGTTGATGCGGGCCTAAAATTGGGCTCAATTAAGATACAGATTTCGGCCTTATCAGTTTTCTTTCAGAAACAATTGGCCTCCCTTCCAGAAGTTCAGTCTTTCGTGAAAGGCGTGTTGCACATCCAACCTCCATTTGTGCATCCAGTGGCACCATGGGATCATAATGTGGTGTTGCAGTTCCTTCAATCGCATTGGTTTGAACCTTTACGGAAGGTGGAGTTGAAATTCCTCACTTGGAAAGTGGTCATCCTGTTGGTCTTGGCATCTGCAAGGCGGGTGTCTGAGTTAGCGGCCTTGTGTCACAAGAGCCCTGATTTTATCTTCCATGAAGATAGAGCTGAATTGAGGACACGTCAACAATTTCTACCAAAGGTGGTTTCCTCTTTCCACATGAACCAACCTATTGTGGTGCCTGTGGCTACTGACTCCTTCGCCGAGTCAAAATCTCTGGATGTGGTCAGAGCTTTGAAGATTTGTCGCCAGAACGGCTCAGATTAGGAAAACAGAGGCTCTGTTTGTTCTGTATGCTCCCAACAAGGTTGGGTGTCCTGCTTCCAAGCAGAACATTGCACGCTGGATCTGTAACACGATTCAGCACGCTCATTCCACGGCTGGATTGCAGTTACCGGAATCTGTGAAAGCCCATTCTACTAGAAAGATGGGCTCATCCTGGGCGGCTGCCCGGGGGGTCTCGGCATTGCAATTTTGCCGAGCAGCTACTTGGTCGGGATCAAACACATTTGCAAAGTTCTACAAGTTTGACACCTTGGCCGATGAAGACCTTAAATTTGGTCAATCGGTGCTGCAGAGTCATCCGCACTCTCCCGCCTGTTCTAGGGCTTTGGTATAACCCCATGGTTCTTTAATGACCCCAGCATACTCTAGGACGTATGAGAAAATAAGTTTTTAATACCTACCGGTAAATCCTTTTCTCTTAGTCCGTAGAGGATGCTGGGCGCCCGTCCCAGTGCGTACTGTATCTGCAGTCATTAGTTGTGGTTACACACGTTGTTTTACGTTTTTGTCAGCATGTTGCTGCAAGTGTTCATGCCGTTGGCTTGTGTTCTGTTGAATGCCACGTTGTGCGGCATGCTTGAGGTGTGAGCTGGTATGAATCTCACCTTAGTTTAACAATAAATCCTTTCCTCGAAATGTCCGTCTCACTGGGCACAGTTCCTATAACTGGAGTCTGGAGGAAGGGCATAGAGGAAGGAGCCAGTTCACACCCTTTCAAAGTCTTAAAGTGCCCATGTCTCCTGTGGATCCTGTCTGTATCCCATGGTTCTATGATGACCCCAGCATCCTCTACGGACTAAGAGAAAAGGATTTACCGGTAGGTATTAAAATCCTATTTTTACAAGAGCCGGTCTGCACACTGTATACAGTGTAACATCCAACAGCGCACACTCTACCATTAGAGCTGCTCCTGGTCTCTGCACTGTCACTGGAGACAGTTGCCCTGACACAGCGGGCTCCAGCATAGAAGCACAGTGCAGGCCGCTATCCAGGATTCCACCTTACCGCTAGCTGCAAACTGGATGCAGCTTCAGTTAAGGGCTGGTGGACATCATTTTAGGAGCTTAGCTCCGTTAGCGACTGGGTCCCTGTCAGTAGTGGGAACTTCTCAGGGGGTGCTACACACAGAAACAGGCTAGTGACATCCCGGTTTACCATGAACTCTAGACCAGAAGAGTTATAGTTGCACCTATATTTTGCAGAATGGGATGCCGTTGGAGTGACGACCCTACCCCAGGGAAGTCATAGGATGCTTTATTATAGTGCAGTGTCCTAATTCCCCGGTGGCGATACACTCTTCGGAACTAGTTTGGGCTAGTTCTTCCTCGGGCTATGCTGTAACTGTCTAGACCAGAGGTTCTCAAACTCTGTCCTCGGGGGCCCACACAGTGCATGTTTTGCAGGTAACCCAGCAGGTGCACAGGTGTATTAATTACTCACTGACACATTTTAAAAGGTCCACAGGTGGAGCTAATTATTTCACTTGCGATTCTGTGAGGAGACCTGCAAAACATGCACTGTGTGTGCCCCCGAGGACAGAGTTTGAGAACCTCTGGTCTAGACAATTGTCTTTCCAGGCAGTCTCCAGGGACAGCACGTGGGGTTTCTCATAGCCACTTACACACGAGCACCCATAGGTATGTGGTTTAAACCAGTCCATACACAGCTTAGTACAGGTGTCGTCCTACCTTCAAAGAATGCTTGACCCAGCTGTAGACCCTCGTTCCCAGAAGAACAGAGTTCCTGCACATGTGCAGCAGGAAGACCAATCAGATTCTGAAATTTGCTCCTAATCTTGAGGGAAATCCTCCTCTCCATAGGAGGAATGGGTTTCCTCTGTTCAGAAACAAACACCCTAGATAGCTCCATAAATGTAGAGGCATTAATTCAAGCGTTTACATTTCTCTGACGTCCTAAGTGGATGGTGGGACTCCGTAAGGACCATGGGGAATAGCGGCTCCGCAGGAGACTGGGCACAACTAAAGAAAGCTTTAGGACTACCTGGTGTGCACTGGCTCCTCCCACTATGACCCTCCTCCAGACCTAAGTTAGAATCTTGTGCCCGGCTGAGCTGGATGCACACTAGGGGCTCTCCTGAGCTCCTAGAAAGAAAGTATATTTTAGGTTTTTTATTTTACAGTGAGATCTGCTGGCAACAGACTCACTGCAGAGAGGGACTAAGGGGAGAAGAAGCGAACCTACCTAACTGGTGGTAGCTTGGGCTTCTTAGGCAACTGGACACCATTAGCTCCAGAGGGATCGAACACAGGACCCGACCTCGATCGTTCGGTCCCGGAGCCGCGCCGCCGGCCCCCTTACAGAGCCAGAAGCAAGAAGTGTTCCGGAAAATCGGCGGCAGAAGACTTCGGTCTTCAACAAGGTAGCGCACAGCACTGCAGCTGTGCGCCATTGCTCCTCATGCACACCTCACACTCCGGTCACTGATGGGTGCAGGGCGCTGGGGAGGGGGCGCCCTGAAGGCAATATAATACACCTTGGCTGGCAAATCTACACCATATATAGTCAGGAAGGCTATATAGGTGTAAAAATACCCCTGCCAGAATTCCAGAAAAAGCGGCAGAAGTCCGCCGGAAAAGGGGCGGGGCTAACTCCCTCAGCACACTGGCGCCATATTTTCTTCACAGTGAAGCTGGAAGACAGCTCCCCAGGCTCTCCCCTGTAGTTTTCAGACTCAAAGGGTTAAAAAGAGAGGGGGGGCACTAAATTTAGGCGCAATATGTGTATACAAGCAGCTATTGGGGAAAAATCACTCAGTTATAGTGTTAATCCCTGCATTATATAGCGCTCTGGTGTGTGCTGGCATACTCTCTCTCTGTCTCCCCAAAGGACTTTGTGGGGTCCTGTCCTCAGTCAGAGCATTCCCTGTGTGTGTGCGGTGTGTCGGTACGGCTGTGTCGACATGTTGGATGAGGAAGGTTACGTGGAGGCGGAGCAGAGGCCGATAAATGGGATGTCGCCCCCTGTGGGGCCGACATCAGAGTGGATGGATAGGTGGAAGGTATTAACCGACAATGTCAACTCCTTACATAAAAGGCTGGATGACGTAACAGCTGTGGGACAGCCGGCTTCTCAGCCCGCGCCTGCCCAGGCGTCTCAAAGGCCATCAGGGGCTCAAAAAACGCCCGTTACCTCAGATGGCAGACACAGATGTCGACACGGAGTTAGTCTCCAGTGTCGACGAGATTGAGACATATACACAATCCACTAGGAACATTCGTTGCATGATCTCGGCAATGAAAAAGGTGTTACACATTTCTGACATGAACCCAAGTACCACATAAAAGGGGTTTTATGTTTGGGGAGAAAAAGCAGCCAGTGTTTTGTTCCCCCATCAGATGAGTGAATGAAGTGTGTAAAGAAGCGTGGGTTCCCCCGATAAGAAACTGGTAATTTCTAAAAAGTTACTGATGGCGTACCCTTTCCCGCCAGAGGATAGGTCACGTTGGGAGATATCCCCTAGGGTGGATAAGGCGCTCACACGTTTGTCAAAAAAGGTGGCACTGCCGTCTTAGGATACGGCCACTTTGAAGGAGCCTGCTGATAAAAAGCAGGAGGCTATCCTGAAGTCTGTATATACACACTCAGGTACTATACGGAGACCTGCAATTGCCTCAGCATGAATAGTGCTGCTGCAGCGTGGTCTGATACCCTGTCAATATTAATACCCTAGACAGAGATAATATTTTGCTAACATAGAGCATATTAAAGACGTCGTCTTATATATGAGGGATGCACAGAGGGATATTTGCCGGCTGGCATCCAGAATTAAGGCAATGTCAATTCTACCATGAGGGTATTAGAGACCGGCAGTGGACAGGTGATGCTGACTTTAAAAGGCACATGGAGATTCTGCCTTATAAGGGTGAGGAATTGTTTGGGGATGGTCTCTGGGACCTCGTATCCACAGCAACAGCTGGTTTGAAAACATTTTTACCTCAGGTTTCCTCACAGCCTAAGAAAGCACCGTATTTTCAGGTACAGTCCTTTCGGCTTCAGAAAAGCAAGCGGGTCAAAGGCGCTTCCTTTCTGCACAGAGACAAGGGAAGAAGGAAAAAGCTGCACCAGACAGCCAGTTCCCAGGATCAAAAATCTTCCCCCGCTTCTCTGAGTCCACCGCATGACGCTGGGGCTCCACAGGTGGAGACAGGTGCGGTGGGGGCGCGTCTCGGGAACTTCAGGGACCAGTGGGCTTGCCCACAGGTGGATCCCTAGGTTCTGCAAGTAGTATCACAGGGATACAAGCTGGAGTTCGAGGCCACTCCCCCTCGCCGTTACCTCACATCAGCCTTGCCTGCTGCCCTCGGAGAAAGGGAGGTAGTACTGGCGGCGATTCACAAGCTGTACTTCCAGCAGGTGAAATCAAGGTACCCCTCCTTCAACAAGGCCGGGGTTACTATTCCAAAATGTTTGTGGTACCGAAACCAGACGGTTCGGTGAGACCCATTCTAAAATTGAAATCCTTGAACACTTATATACGAAGGTTCAAGTTCAAAATGGAATCGCTCAGGGCGATTATTGCAAGCCTGGAGAATTTCAGGGTATCACTGGACATCTAGGATGCTTACCTGCATGTCCCTATTTACCCTCCTCACCAGGAGTACCTCAAAATTGTGGTACAGGTTTGTCATTACCAATTCCAGACGTTGCCGTTGGTCTGTCCCCGGCACCGAGGGTATTTACCAAGGTAATGGCCGAAATAATTATCCCGTACTTGGACGATCTCCTTATAAAGGCGAGGTCCAGGGAGCAGTGTTCGTCGGAGTAGCACTATCTCGGGAAGTGCTACAACAGCACGGCTGGATTCTGAATATTCCAAAGTCGCAGCTGGTTCATACGACGCGTCTACTGTTCCTGGGTATGGTTCTGGACACAGAACAAGAAAAAAAAGGGTTTCTCCCGGAGGAGAAGTCCAAGGAGTTGTCGTCTCTAGACAGAGACCTCCTAATACAAATACAGGTGTCGGTGCATCAATGCACGCGAACCCTGGGAAAGATAGTAGCTTCTTACGAAGAAATTCCATTCTGCAGATTCCATGCAAGGATCTTCAAGTGGGATCTGTTGGACAAGTGGTCCGGGTCGCATCTTCAGATGCATCGGCGGATAACCCTGCCTCCAAGGGCCAGGGTGTCGCTGTTGTGGTGACATACAGGACTGGGTCCTGGTGACCACGGATGCCAGCCTTCGAGGCTGGGGGGCAGTCACACAGGGAAGAAACTTCCAAGGACTATGGACAAGTCAGGAGACTTCCCTACACATAAATATTCTGGAACTAAGGGCCATTTACAATGCCCTAAGTCAGGCTAGACCCCTGCTTCAACACCGGCCGGTGCTGATCCAGTCAGACAACATCACGGCGGTCGCTCATGTAAACAGACAGGGTGGCACAAGAAGCGCGATGGCAGAAGCCACAAGGATTCTCCGATGGGCGGAAAATCATGTGTTAGCACTGTCAGCAGTGTTCATTCTCGGAGTGGACAACTGAGAAGCAGACTTTCTCAGCAGACACGACATCCACCCGGGAGAGTGGGGACTTCATCCAGAAGTCTTCCAAATGATTGTACACCGTTGGGAAAGACCACAGGTGGACATGATGGCGTCCCGCCTCAACAAAAAGCTAAAAAGATATTGCGCCAGGTCAAGGGACCCTCAGGCGATAGCTGTGGACGCTCTGGTAACACCGTGGGTGTACCAGTCAGTGTATGTGTTCCCTTCTCTGCCTCTCATACCCAGGGTAATGAGAATAATGAGAGGAGTAAGAACTATACTCATTGTTCCGGATTGGCCAAGAAGAGCTTGGTACCCAGAACTCCAAGAAATGATCTCAGAGGACCCATGGCCTCTGCCGCTCAGACAGGACCTGCTGCAGCAGGGGGCCTGTCTGTTCCAAGACGTACCGCTGCTGCGTTTGACGGCATGGCGGTTGAACGCCGGATCTTGAAGGAAAAGGGCATTCCGGAGGAAGTTATCCCTACGCTAATTAAAGCTAGGAAAGAAGTGAGCGCAAACCATTATCACCACATATGGCGGAAATATGTTGCGTGCTGTAAGGCCAGGAAGGCCCCAAAGGAGGAATTTCAGCTAGGTCGATTTCTGCACTTCCTACAGTCAGGGGTGACTATGGGCCTAAAATTGGGTTCCATTAACGTCCAGTTTCGGCTCTATCGATTTTCTTCCAAAATAGAACTGGCTTCACTGCCTGAAGTTCAGACTTTTGTTAAGGGAGTGCTGCATAGTCAGCCCCCGTTTGTGCCTCCAGTGGCACCGTGGGATCTCAACGTGGTGTTGGATTTCCTGAAGTCGCATTGGGTTGAGCCACTTAAATCCGTGGAGCTAAAATACCTCACGTGGAAAGTGGTCATGCTGTTGGCCTTGGCGTCGGCCAGGCGTTTATCAGAATTGGCGGCTTTATCATGCAAAAGCCCTTATCTAATTTTTTTATATGGATAGGGCGGAATTGAGGACTCGTTCCCAATTCCTTCCTAAGGTGGTATCATGTGAACCAACCTATTGTGGTGCCTGCGGCTACTTGGGACTTGGAGGATTCCAAGTTACTGGACGTAGTCAGGGCCCTGAAAAATGTTTCCAGGACGGCTGGAGTCAGGAAAACTGACTCGCTATTTATCCTATATGCACCCAACAAGCTGGGTGCTCCTGCTTCTAAGCAGACTATTGCTCGCTGGATCTGTAGCACGATTCAACTTGCACATTCTGTGGCTGGACTGCCGCACCCTAAATCTGTAAAAGCCCATTCCACGAGGAAAGGGGCTCTTCTTGGGTGGCTGCCCGAGGGGTCTCGGCTTTACAATTTTGCCGAGCTGTTACTTGGTCGGGTTCAAACACTTTTGCAAGAGTCTACAAGTTTGATACCCTGGCTGAGGAGAACCTAGAGTTTGCTCATTCGGTGCTGCAGAGTCATCCGCACTCTCCCGCCCGTTTGGGAGCTTTGGTATAATCCCCATGGTCCTTACGGAGTCCCAGCATCCACTTAGGACGTCAGAGAAAATAAGATTTTACTCACCGGTAATTCTATTTCTCGTAGTCCGTAGTGGATGCTGGGCGCCCATCCCAAGTGCGGATTGTCTGCAATACTTGTATATAGTTATTGCCTAACTAAAGGGTTATTGTTGAGCCATCTGTTGAGAGGCTCAGTTATATTTCATACTGTTAACTGGGTATAGTATCACGAGTTATACGGTGTGATTGGTGTGGCTGGTATGAGTCTTACCCGGGATTCAAAATCCTTCCTTATTGTGTCAGCTCTTCCGGGCACAGTATCCTAACTGAGGTCTGGAGGAGGGTCATAGTGGGAGGAGCCAGTGCACACCAGGTAGTCCTAAAGCTTTCTTTAGTTGTGCCCAGTCTCCTGCTATTCCCCATGGTCCTTATGGAGTCCCAGCATCCACTACGGGCTACGAGAAATAGATTTACCGGTGAGTAAAATCTTATTTTTGTTCTTCATATTAAGGTTAGTGAGAGAGATCCTGAACTGGGCACCTCACTATTCAAGCGTAAGAAAAAGGAGTTGATTTACCTCTCCTTCTGCACAACTGGAGGATTTATTAATGGAAGCCTGGAATCAACACCATCGCACGTTTCAGTCTACCAGGTGTATTGTTACCTTTTATTCTCTTCCTCTGGCTGACTGGTCCAGAGGGAGAGTTCGTCTCCAATAGAAACACCCACTTTGCATTTATCAAACCTCTGTCCCTCTACGAAAATGCAGGTTCCCTTAAGGATGTGACTGACTGATTTCAGAATATTTTCCAGATTCCACTTTTTTATTTATTTATTTTTACCACTACAGGTATGCCTTTAAGACCAGCCCTCTCTGCAGCTTTGGTTAACAAAGCTGTTGAACTTTGAGTAAACTCCTTAGACTATGGTTTTATTTACAGTACACCCCCTTCTGAGTGGTTGCTCTTGTAGAGAACGTCAGATTGGTGGCCATTGATTCTGGTGTTTTGTCTTTTAAGGCATCTGCTTCAGCAATTTCAGCCTATCGAAACCCTGTGGCAGGCAGATGCAGAATCTGAAAAGGTTTTATAGTCCTTTTTTTTTTTTTTTTACTTGGTAAGTCCTGTTTGGAGAAGATCATTGCAGTGGCGACAGCATCGAAGACTGATTTTCTGCCGTTATTTGCTTAAAACCTAAACAACCTTCCTATCAGTCTTTTCAGTCCTTTTGCATGCAAAGTAGACCAAAGTTTGTTCCCCTTCCTGGATCCATCTCTTTTCACGCAGGTCCCTCTCTTGTATCATGACCTAGAGCAGTGATGGGGAACCTTTGGCACTCCAGCTGTTGTTGAACTACACATCCCAGCATGCCCTGCTACAGTTTTGCTATTTGGCCATGCTAAAACTGTAGAAGGGCATTCTGGGATGTGTAGTTCAACACAGTTCACTGACCTAGAGGATGTCAAGGCGGACCTGGATGTTGTCCTGCACTCAAGTACATAGAAACAAACCCCCACCACACTGCTGCCTCCCCATGGGGATTCAGCAGTCTTCAGTTCAACAAACCATGGCTTCTTTCCACACCAGAGGTATGAGTTTGAAACATTGTCACCAGAGGACCACGTCCATATTATGCCAATGGCCTTTCCTTGGACCCTTCCAAGGCAAAAGTTCTAAGGGGTCCATTCATTCCCTTTTGGTTTTGGAAGTTATCGTTTCTGTACCTCCTTATCTACAAGGAAAAGGGTTCTACTACAATTTGTTCCTCGTACCAAAGCCCCGACAGGTTTTTGGAATGCCTCAGATCAAATGTCCAATCTTTGGAACCCAGGGACTTGATGGCATCCTTGGATATCAAGATGCTTATCTACAAATCCAATTTGGCAGGGACACTAGTCCCTTCTGCGGTTCACTGTGCTTAACGAAAACTTTCAATTCCAAGACGTGTGGTCTCTCAATGGCGCCTTGGGTATTCAGCAATGTGATGTCTGTAATGGCCGCGGCACTTTGTCAACAGGGTGTTAAAGTACTTTCTTACCTATATCTCTTTTATTCATTGCTTGAGCGCTGTCCATCCTAGAGGATCATTTCCAGGTAACAATCTGCCTGCAGCAATTGTACGGTTGGATTTTGAACTTTCAGAAGTTGTTTCTCAGTCCCCATTCAGTAGATGCTTCATTTGGGTGACCTGGACACACAGTCGCAGAGGGTCTTTCTGCCAGCAGACAAGATCAGTGATTCAGGCAGTCATTCGATTGCATTTCAAAAGGAGAAAAGTCTCTCTGATTTTACATGAGGGTCATAGGCGTGATGGTGCTGATGTTCGACATGGTAGAGGTTGCTTAATTCCACAGTCTGATTTTTCAGAGGGAGCTCTTATCCAAGTGGAACAGATCTCCACTACAGATCTGTTCACAAGTGATCCATGTGTCTCCCTGGGCAATGCCAGCCTTTCGGGGTGGGGAGCAGTTACCCTGCAATTACTTTTCTGGTTTAATGGTCTTCACATCAATATTCTTGAGCTTCGAGTGATCTACAGCAAGCTCATAATCTCCTGTGGAGACTCCTGGTCAAGTTCAGTTGGACAACTGGTCTGATTCTAAACATGCTTAAGGAAGAAATCGTTCTGGCAACTCTTGTAGCTCTGTTAGTCATGGTATGCAAGCCGCTTCAAATGTTGGTGGCTCCTCTCTACACCCTGGTCCTTTTTTTTTTTTTTTCACGAAGATGTGTCGGGGTAGCTATTGAAACATCGATTCTAAAAGCAAGAGTTTTCTCCTATGCAGTGATTGCCATGCCTGTAATGTATCCTCGACTAGGATTTGCCATGGTGTGGAAAGCCTGTTCTGGCTGTCCAGACTTCTGCCTTTCCTCCAGTAGGGATTAGACTTTGGTCTCCGTCTACGTTTAAGTGTCTGCCCTGTTTTCTTTTACAAAAAAAACTAGTGGTCGTTTTGCCATCCAGACTTACACATTGAGGCCTCCTTCGTGTCGCCTGTAGTGCTGTGGGGCTTGGTACTCATGCTTCAGACTCTACAGAAGCCTCCCTGTGACTCATTGAAATCTGTGGACCTCTGTTTTTTGGCCTAGAAAACTGTTTTCTTACTCTTTTTACCTATGTCCTTTGGCTTAGTTTGTGTAAATTGACTTCAGGAGGCAGGGAGTGGGTTATCGAAGGGGAGGAGCCTATGCTGTGAAGACTATAACTATTTAGCGCCCCAACTCCTCTTGCACCTGTTATGCCCCCATGAAAACAGAAATGGATTTAACGGGTAACTACAAAAAATATATTTTTTTCCCCTCCTTTCGCTGTCCTGGAGCAAGAGGGCAAGCCTTGCTCAGTGCTGGAAGTCACAGGGGTGTTTCTGCATTTGATTTTTTAGAGTGAACCTGAGATAGTGGCTTGTTTTCATAGTGTTCTATGCTACTACTGGTTTGAGCCATGCCTGAATATATTGTGTTGTAGCAGGGACGTGCGGTAAGGAAAATGGCTCAGGAGGCACTGGTTAGCACCAGAGCCAGATTTAAACGCAACATATGAGCCAAAGGGTACATCTGGGCATTATACACAGATGCAGCATTATAAACCCCTGGCATTTTTTTAAGTTTTGATCTGAGAGGTGCGGAAATGATTACAAGGTGAGGCACTGCCTCACCTGCCATAGACTTTTTACTTTAGAATTTTGGCTATAAAAATGATTAGAATAGAAAAAAGCTATTTCAAACATATTCTTTGTATTTTACATATACTTTACGCAGTGAAAACTCTGGTACAAACGTTAGTATGACAGGAAAGGCTCTGCCTCACCCCACCGCACATCACTGTGTTGTAGCCCAGGCTGTTCGCTATTCTTAGGGGATCATTGTTCCTGGGCTGTATTTTAAGATTCCGACGTCTCATTTTCTTGAGATTATTCTGACTTGGGTCTAGTTCTGTTCCCTGACTCCTTGGATTGGTCTAAGCCAGGAGCTATGAAACTGTGTTCTTAGGCACCTTGGAGTGCTGCAAAGCTCTGAAAGGGGTCCCTCTGGTGGTCCTGGACCAAATCAAATTTATTCATGGTCAAAGTGATGGGTAAAACCAGTGCTAGCGGCTGCCAATCAAAAATCATATGGGCAATCCGAGGCACAACTGTACGCCACCACATAACTGAACCTAAGAATGACAAGTAGGCACAGTGTACTTAATTTAATAATTTTCCAAGTTTAGCAATAAAAAAACTTTTAGCTTAGGGGTGCTATGAAAAAAATGCTGATACTCTAGGGTGCCGTGATTCAAGAAAGCTTGGGACCAGTGGTTCTCAACCTCGATCCTCAAGTACCCCCAACAGTTCGTTTTCCAGGTCTCCTCACAGGATTGCAAGTGACATAATTTGCTCCACCTGTGGGTATTTTATAATGTGCCATTGAGTAATGAATACACCTGTGCACCTGCTAGGTGACCTGGAAAACATGAACTCTTGTGAGTCCTTTAGGACAGAAGTTGAGAACCACTGGTCTAAGCAGTGATTTGCTTGCAGCCAGTTTATTTTTGGTTTGTTGTTAGTTTGGACTTGTTAGGGCTACGGTTTGCTTTGTCAGGTGTAGTTGTAGTGTGCTGAACCCATGTAGGGTGCAATTCTCTCAAATTGGTTACACTGTTTGCTTAGGCCGGTACTGTGGTGACTGATGGTTCAATCTGTTGCTCTTGTGGATCACTTTTGTAGGGTTTTTCTAGGCTCTCGACTGTTTCTTCTATGATGGTGTTGATCACCTTATGTTGCTGGATTTTCTGCATTTAGGTTCCTCTGTTTTTCCAGGATTGTGGCTTTTTCTGGTGGTAGTGCCAGTTCCCAGTCATCTGTTGGGCTATAGAGGGAGAGGAGCTGATATGATGCTTTATGCATTTTAAACACATGGTAATCCAGTGTCTCCCTAATAGACTACAAAAAATGAATTTAGCATGTCATCTGGAGCACCATGCCTAAAATGGTTTTGCACTGCAGAGAAAAGGAGTCTCCTGATCACAGCTGTATTTATTTTTCTTTTACTTGAGATCCAGTACTCAGACTATTTCCATAAGGAATTGAACAAATAATGTCTTATTCATAACAAAAAAGTATTACTGACCGTAATACTGAGGTTTATGGAGCAGTTATTTTTATTTTTTATTTTCCTTACCTTGAAACATTTCTTCTGTAATGAGACACTTAGATTAGTATCTGCCGAGTTTACATTATGTTGCACTTTCTGTCCTTTCTGTAGTTGGCATTTCCTTCGCGTATGCAGCAGCCTGCAACTGTGCCTCAGTCTGTACAGAATCAATTCATGTCCCAAAGCCCGTTCCAGGCTTCGTCTCCTGTGATGAATACTGGTGGGATGAATACAAGTAGTATGAATGCTTCCGGCATGTCCATACCACAGTCTGCTGGTCAGAATCCTCCTTCACAGGTAAGAGACATTCTTCTTTTCTTTTCTTTTTTTTTTTCCTGAAAATGTTCTCTTATTTCAAAATGTAACCATGCTTGTAATTTTGTAGGCTCAGATGCCAAATCCTACTCATCCCGTGAGCTCTACTGCCATGCCTACAGGGTCATCTGGGAACCAGCTTCATTGTTCAAGTCACGTTCAGCCCCCTATTCACCGTAATTCACCATCCCCTGCTCCGAGCCGTACACCAACACCTCACCACACACCTCCAGGCCTCGCAGTGCAGCAAGCACCATTACCTGCTGACCCTATGATGCCGACAGCAGCTTCCATGCCTCAATTGCCATTACAGCACAGAGAGAGCCCCACCCCCCCTCACGCACCTCCATCATTGCCAGTACCTGCATCAGTTGACCAGTCGATACCTACACCACCACAGCAGCAGTTGTCAAGGCCTCCTTCACAACCAAGCTTGTCAACACCAGTTTCAACCCCAACTGCACCACCGCCATTACAGCTTCATCCAAGCACTCCGGTAAGTCCATAGTTTATATTCTGAGCTAAAATTGAATACTACACTTAAGGCAGTTGTGCTTGTGATTACTTGTATAGATGCTGCACCAGAAATGGGTGGACCTGACTAGTTTTCACTCCATTAACAGTGATTTTGCATCCAGTTTAGTGGTTGCTATAGACACTTTCTTTTGGTAGGCCGCGCAATACATTTTTTTTTTTTTTTTAATTTAACAAAAAGTAAGTTTTGTGGTTTTGTTGTTGTTGTTTTTTTTTATACCCTTTTGCATAATTTTTTTTTCTCCAAATCAGAGTCCTCATATTTTCTTGAATTAAGTTTTCTCTTCTTTATGTTCCAGAGGGCTCCACAGGGCTCCCCAGTGAGAGTGTGGGTGGTGGTGGTAAAGGGCCGGACACCAAACCGCTAAAGCTTGATGTATCCCAGGATACTCCAGTCCTCATCCCCTATACCCCACCCACACCTCAGGCACTTCAGTTTTGGTGCTGTCAGTAGCTAGTTCACCACTTAAACAGTGAGGCTGCTTTTCAGCAGCCCAAACGTTCTACTATTTTATTTTTTCTTCTGACACTGAGCAGCAGTCCTCTGGACGCCAGCGCAGCTACTCTATCATCCCCCTGGGTGCTCACCTAGCGCTGCTCCCTGGACTGCAAGCTGGGACAGGTAAGGCTCAGGTTTCTCTTAATGAGGCTTGGTAACTGGTCGGTTATGTCAGCATAGGGGCTGTCAGCCCTCTGCCTGCGGCCCCTCCCCCGTGCTCAAGGCGCCATTCTACTGCGGTCTTTTTGCTGCTGAGCTGCTCCTCCTCCCCCTCAGAGACCCGCGGCAGCCATGTTCAGCTGTGCGGCTAAAGGTCTCTGGGTCCAGTCTCCCTGAATACCTCTCCTAAGAGCCAGGTTATACAGCGCTATATCCTAGTAGCCACTGCAGTCTGTGTAGTTTTTTGTTTTTGTTCCCATTGCAGCCTGTTTTATTGTATTCTGCATGGTCTGTGACTTGTGCTAGATCTGCTGTCTGATTTCGTTCTACTGTCTGCTTATAACTTTTCCGCTTGTTTCTTTCAACCCTGTGCACAGGTGTTTAAGGGTTTCTTCTACTTCACAGCTCCATGCATTTGTTAAATTTGTCACAGTATTTCCGTTGTTACACACTGCCTAGTGCCCTATTGTGTGTTTGTCATACTGTTGCAGCTATGTCTAGCAAAGACATGGGTCGCAAGGAGGCTGCTGCACTCGTTTGTCTCATGCAGGTTTATCTTCTCAGGCCATTGTACAGGATGGTTTATGTGCATCTTGCTATATCCCACTAAACCAGCCAGCCACTGAGCAGGATCCTCCCCTGGGCTTCCTTTTCAGTTACCAAGCAGTTACCAACCAAGCAAGTCTCTGGCCCTCCAGAGTTATTCAGAGTTATTCAGTCCCTCTTGCAATCAGGGGTAATAGTGCTAGTCCCTTGGTCACAATGCAGGACTGGTTTCTACTCTACCCTGTTTGTGGTGCAGAAACTGAATGGGTCTCATCAACCTATACTCAATCTCAAATCTCTCAACAGGTTGGTCAGGGTACCCATCTTTCTCTATCGTCCTAGTGGATGCTGGGGTTCCTGAAAGGACCATGGGGAATAGCGGCTCCGCAGGAGACAGGGCACAAAAAGTAAAGCTTTCCGATCAGGTGGTGTGCACTGGCTCCTCCCCCTATGACCCTCCTCCAAGCCTCAGTTAGATTTTTGTGCCCGGCCGAGAAGGGTGCAATCTAGGTGGCTCTCCTAAAGAGCTGCTTAGAAAAGTTTAGCTTAGGTTTTTTATTTTACAGTGAGTCCTGCTGGCAACAGGATCACTGCAACGAGGGACTTAGGGGAGAAGAAGTGAACTCACCTGCGTGCAGGATGGATTGGCTTCTTGGCTACTGGACATCAGCTCCAGAGGGACGATCACAGGTACAGCCTGGATGGTCACCGGAGCCTCGCCGCCGGCCCCCTTGCAGATGCTGAAACAAGAAGAGGTCCAGAATCGGCGGCAGAAGACTCCTCAGTCTTCTAAAGGTAGCGCACAGCACTGCAGCTGTGCGCCATTTTCCTCTCAGCACACTTCACACGGCAGTCACTGAGGGTGCAGGGCGCTGGGAGGGGAGCGCCCTGGGAGGCAAATGAAAACCTATTTGGCTAAAAAATACCTCACATATAGCCTCCGGGGGCTATATGGAGATATTTAACCCCTGCCAGAATCCACTAAAGAGCGGGAGACGAGCCCGCCGTAAAAGGGGCGGGGCCTATCTCCTCAGCACACAGCGCCATTTTCCTTACACAGCTCCGCTGGTCAGGACGGCTCCCAGGTCTCTCCCCTGCACTGCACTACAGAAACAGGGTAAAACAAGAGAGGGGGGGCAAAATAGTGGCAAAAATTATATTATAAAAGCAGCTATACAGGGAGCACTTATTATAAGGCTATCCCTGTCATATATATAGCGCTTTGGTGTGTGCTGGCAGACTCTCCCTCTGTCTCCCCAAAGGGCTAGTCGGGTCCTGTCTTCGTTAAGAGCATTCCCTGTGTGTCTGCTGTGTGTCGACATGTATGAGGACGATATTGGTGTGGAGGCGGAGCAATTGCCAAATATGGGGATGTCACCTCCTAGGGGGTCGACACCAGAATGGATGCCTTTATTTATGGAATTACGGGATAGTGTCAACACGCTAAAGCAGTCGTTTGACGACATGAGACGGCCGGACAATCAATTAGTGCCTGTCCAGGCGCCTCAAACACCGTCAGGGGCTGTAAAACGCCCTTTGCCTCAGTCGGTCGACACAGACCCAGACACAGGCACTGATTCCAGTGGCGACGGTGACGAATCAACCGTATTTTCCAGTAGGGCCACACGTTATATGATTTTGGCAATGAAGGAGGCGTTACATTTAGCTGATACTACAGGTACCACTAAACAGGGTATTATGTGGGGTGTGAAAAAACTACCTATAGTTTTTCCTGAATCAGAAGAACTAAATGAGGTGTGTGATGAAGCGTGGGTTGCCCCCGATAAAAAGATGCTAATTTCAAAGAAGTTATTGGCTTTATACCCTTTCCCGCCAGAGGTTAGGGCGCGCTGGGAAACACCTCCTAGGGTGGACAAGGCGCTCACACGCTTATCTAAACAAGTGGCGTTACCCTCTCCTGAGACGGCCGCACTTAAAGATCCAGTAGATAGGAGGATGGAAAATATCCAAAAAAGTATATACACACATACAGGTGTTATACTACGACCAGCTATAGCGACAGCCTGGATGTGCAGTGCTGGAGTAGCTTGGTCAGAGTCCCTGATTAAAAATATTGATACCCTGGATAGGGACAATTTTTTACTGTCTTTAGAGCAAATAAAGGATGCATTTCTTTATATGCGTGATGCGTGCACAGAGGGATATCTGCACACTGGCATCACGGGTAAGTGCTATGTCCATTTCGGCCAGAAGAAGTTTATGGACGCGACAGTGGTCAGGCGATGCGGACTCAAAACGGCATATGGAAGTTTTGCCGTATAAAGGGGAGGAGTTATTTGGAGTCGGTCTATCAGATTTGGTGGCCACGGCTACAGCCGGGAAATCCACCTTTTTACCTCAAGTTACTCCCCAACAGAAAAAGACACCGACTTTTCAACCGCAGCCCTTTCGTTCCTTTAAAAACAAGAGAGCAAAGGGATATTCATATCTGCCACGAGGCAGAGGAAGGGGGAAGAGACAGCAACAGGCAGCTCCTTCCCAGGAACAGAAGCCCTCCCCCGCTTCTACAAAAGCCTCAGCATGACGCTGGGGCTTCTCAAGCGGACTCGGGGGCGGTGGGCGGTCGTCTCAAGAATTTCAGCGCGCAGTGGGCTCACTCGCAGGTAGATCCCTGGATCCTGCAGATAATATCTCAGGGATACAGGTTGGAACTAGAGACAGATCCACCTCGCCGTTTCCTGAAGTCTGCTTTACCAACGTCCCCCTCCGAAAGGGAGACGGTCTTGGAAGCCATTCACAAGCTGTGCTCTCAGCAGGTGATAGTCAAGGTACCTCTTCTACAACAAGGAAAGGGGTATTATTCCACTCTATTTGTGGTACCGAAGCCGGATGGCTCGGTAAGACCTATTCTAAATCTGAAGTCATTGAACCTGTACATAAAGAAGTTCAAGTTCAAGATGGAGTCACTCAGAGCAGTGATAGCGAACCTGGAAGAAGGGGACTTTATGGTATCCTTGGACATCAAGGATGCGTACCTCCACGTTCCAATTTACCCCTCACACCAGGGGTACCTCAGGTTCGTCGTACAAAACTGTCACTATCAGTTTCAGACGCTGCCGTTCGGATTGTCCACGGCACCTCGGGTCTTTACAAAGGTAATGGCCGAGATGATGATTCTTCTTCGAAGAAAAGGCGTATTAATTATCCCATACTTGGACGATCTCCTGATAAGGGCAAGGTCCAGAGAACAGCTAGAGATGGGATTAGCACTGTCTCAAGAAGTGCTAAAACAGCACGGGTGGATTCTGAATATTCCAAAATCCCAGTTAATGCCAACAACTCGTCTGCTGTTCCTAGGGATGATTCTGGACACGGTTCAGAAAAAGGTTTTTCTCCCGGAGGAAAAAGCCAAGGAGTTATCCGAGCTTGTCAGGAACCTCCTAAAACCAGGAAAGGTGTCTGTACAATCAATGCACAAGAGTCCTGGGAAAAATGGTGGCTTCTTACGAAGCAATTCCATTCGGCAGATTCCACGCAAGAATTTTCCAGAGGGATCTGTTGGACAAATGGTCAGGGTCGCATCTTCAGATGCACCAGCGGATAACCCTGTCTCCAAGGACAAGGGTATCTCTTCTGTGGTGGTTGCAGAGTGCTCATCTATTGGAGGGCCGCAGATTCGGCATACAGGATTGGATCCTGGTGACCACGGACGCCAGCCTGAGAGGCTGGGGAGCAGTCACACAAGGAAGAAACTTCCAGGGAGTGTGGACGAGCCTGGAAACGTCTCTTCACATAAACATTCTGGAACTAAGAGCAATCTACAATGCTCTAAGCCAGGCAGAACCTCTGCTTCAGGGAAAACCGGTGTTGATCCAGTCGGACAACATCACGGCAGTCGCCCATGTGAACAGACAGGGCGGCACAAGAAGCAGGAGTGCAATGGCAGAAGCTGCAAGGATTCTTCGCTGGGCAGAGAATCATGTGATAGCACTGTCAGCAGTGTTCATCCCGGGAGTGGACAACTGGGAAGCAGACTTCCTCAGCAGACACGACCTTCACCCGGGAGAGTGGGGACTTCATCCAGAAGTCTTCCACATGCTGGTAACCCGTTGGGAAAGACCAATGGTGGACATGATGGCGTCTCGCCTCAACAAAAAACTGGACAGGTATTGCGCCAGGTCAAGAGATCCGCAGGCAATAGCTGTGGACGCGCTGGTAACGCCTTGGGTGTACCAGTCGGTGTATGTGTTTCCTCCTCTGCCTCTCATACCAAAAGTATTGAGAATTATACGGCAAAGAGGCGTAAGAACGATACTAGTGGTTCCGGATTGGCCAAGAAGGACTTGGTACCCGGAACTTCAAGAGATGATCACGGAAGATCCGTGGCCTCTACCTCTAAGGAGGGACTTGCTTCAGCAGGGTCCCTGTCTGTTTCAAGACTTACCGCGGCTGCGTTTGACGGCATGGCGGTTGAACGCCGGATCCTAAAGGAAAAAGGCATGCCGGAAGAAGTCATTCCTACTTTGATTAAAGCAAGGAAGGAAGTAACCGTGCAACATTATCACCGCATTTGGCGAAAATATGTTGCGTGGTGCGAGGATCGGAGTGCTCCGACGGAGGAATTTCATCTGGGTCGATTCCTACATTTCCTGCAATCAGGATTGTCTATGGGTCTCAAATTGGGATCTATTAAGGTTCAAATTTCGGCCCTGTCGATTTTCTTCCAGAAAGAATTGGCTTCAGTCCCTGAAGTCCAGACTTTCGTTAAGGGAGTGCTGCATATACAGCCTCCTGTGGTGCCTCCAGTGGCACCGTGGGATCTCAATGTGGTTTTGGACTTTCTAAAATCTCATTGGTTTGAACCACTAAAAAATGTGGATTTGAAATATCTCACATGGAAAGTGACCATGCTACTAGCCCTGGCTTCGGCCAGGAGAGTGTCAGAACTGGCAGCTTTATCTTACAAAAGCCCATATCTGATTTTCCATTCGGACAGGGCGGAACTGCGGACTCGTCCGCATTTTCTCCCTAAGGTGGTGTCAGCATTTCATCTGAACCAGCCTATTGTAGTGCCTGCGGCTACAAGTGACTTGGAGGACTCCAAGTTACTGGACGTTGTCAGAGCATTGAAAATATATATTGCAAGGACAGCTGGAGTCAGAAAATCTGACTCGTTGTTTATATTGTATGCACCCAACAAGATGGGTGCTCCTGCGTCTAAGCAGACGATTGCTCGTTGGATCTGTAGCACAATCCAACTTGCACATTCTGTGGCAGGCCTGCCACAGCCTAAATCTGTAAAGGCCCACTCCACAAGGAAGGTGGGCTCATCTTGGGCGGCTGCCCGAGGGGTCTCGGCATTACAACTTTGCCGAGCAGCTACGTGGTCAGGGGAGAACACGTTTGTAAAATTTTACAAATTTGATACTCTGGCTAAGGAGGACCTGGAGTTCTCTCATTCGGTGCTGCAGAGTCATCCGCACTCTCCCGCCCGTTTGGGAGCTTTGGTATAATCCCCATGGTCCTTTCAGGAACCCCAGCATCCACTAGGACGATAGAGAAAATAAGAATTTACTTACCGATAATTCTATTTCTCGGAGTCCGTAGTGGATGCTGGGCGCCCATCCCAAGTGCGGATTATCTGCAATAATTGTACATAGTTATTGTTAACTAATTCGGGTTATTGTTGTAGGGAGCCATCTTTCAGAGGCTCCTCTGTTATCATACTGTTAACTGGGTTTAGATCACAAGTTGTACGGTGTGATTGGTGTGGCTGGTATGAGTCTTACCCGGGATTCAAAATTCCTCCCTTATTGTGTACGCTCGTCCGGGCACAGTACCTAACTGAGGCTTGGAGGAGGGTCATAGGGGGAGGAGCCAGTGCACACCACCTGATCGGAAAGCTTTACTTTTTGTGCCCTGTCTCCTGCGGAGCCGCTATTCCCCATGGTCCTTTCAGGAACCCCAGCATCCACTACGGACTCCGAGAAATAGAATTATCGGTAAGTAAATTCTTATTTTCGTATGAAAACGCTCCGCTCTATTGTCCTAGCTATGGAGCCTGGGGACTTTAGGGTGTCCCTGGACATTCAGGATGCTTATCTGCATGTCCTTTATAGCACCTTCTCATTAGCGGTCGTGCGGTTTGTTGTCCTTCAATAGCCTTAACAATTTCAGGCACTTCCTTTGGTCTTTCTACTGCTTCCAGGGTCTTTACCAAGATTATGGTTATTATGGTGGCACAGCTGCGTTGTCAGGGAGACAGAATACTCCCTTTCCTGGGTGACCTGCTAATCCTTGCGCACACCCTGGAGGTACTTCACTGCCATCTCCAACAGACTGTTCCCTCCCTGAAGCAACCAGGCTGGCTCATCAACTGGAAAAAGTCACCCCTCATGCCTTCCCAACAGATGCTACATCTGGGAGCTCTACTGGAGTCTTCCTGACTGCAGACAAAATTTCAGCACTGCAGCAATGAGTACACAAGTTGCCGCACAGTCGCCAAGTGTTAATCCACTCAGACTTGCAAGTGCTGAGATCCATGGTTTCCACCTTCATCATGGTGGAGCACACCCAGTTCCACTCCAGGCCCCTGCAACACCTAATCCTGTCCAGATGGAACGGACAACTGCATCTGATCAGGTCTCAGATGATAGTCAAACCTCCGGAGAAAGGACCATCTCTAACCTCGTGGCTCCAGATGGCGCGTTTGTACAAGGGGCGTCCCTTCTGGATTCCGGATTGGGTACTTCTTACCACGGATGCCAGTCTCCGCGGATGGGACGCAGTGACTGGACAACACTCCTTTCAGTGCCGTTGGGCTCCCACAGAAAGCTGCTTACCAATCAACGTCCTGGAGCAACGAGCTGTCTACAGAGCCCTCTCTTTAGTGCGGGACCTGCTACAGGGCAGACCGGTCTAGATCCAGTCCTACATCGCCACTGTGGTGGCCTGCCTCAACCATCAGGGTGGCAGTCGGTTGGCAATGCAGGTCACATTCTCCAATGGACCGAATGCCATCGCGGCATTGTTTATCCCAGGGAACCCATATGGGAGGTAGACTTCCTCAGCCGTCACGACGACCAGCTTCTGGTGGCCAAATGGGGCCAGTCGGACGTGGACCTCATGTCCTCACGACACAACCAGAATGTTACCATTTACGGGTCCAGAACAAGATATCCACGAAGCAGCCTTCGTGGACGCCCTGTCAGTACAGTGGACCTTCCTTCTGCCGTACATCTTTCCTCCAGTCTCCCTTCTTCCACGGGTTCTTCGGAAGTACAAGCAAGGAGGAGGCACCGTCCTGGTGGTAGCTCCGGCCTGGCCCAGACATGATTGGTTCTCAGATTGCCACAGTCTCTCCATAGAGACTTCCTTTCAATTCCACTACGACCAGACCTGTTGTCTCAGGGTCCCTGTCTACATCTGCAACTGTTTGACAGTGTGGCTCTTGAGTCAACCCTCCAAAGGCTTCTATTGTTCTGTGATCCAGACCATGCTCAAAGCGCGGAAGCCGGCCTCTGCCCGTATCTATTATTGGGTGTGGCATACGTACTTCCAGTGGTGTGCGGATCCTTGCCTTTCTTCAAATTGATATGTATCTAGGGCTCTGCCTGGCCTCCTTGAAAGTGCATGTATATCTCAATATGGTTTCAACACAGTATTGCTCCACTGCCGGATGTCCGCACCTTTCTTCAGGGCGTCTTCCATAGTCAACCTCCCTTTGTTCCTCCGGATTTGGTAGTGGTTCTCCAAGTGCTTCAGGAGCTTCGGTTTGAACCCCTGGACTCAGTGGATCTCAAATGGCTAACAGCAAAGACTTTTTTATTTTTTCCTTCTGGCTATTGCATCTGCCTACAGCAAGGGTGTGGAACCTCAGGGCCGCGGGCCGTATAAGGCCCGCAGAGCTACTTGATCTAGCCCGGCCAGGCTCGCCTAACCCGCTGAGATTTTGTTACAGCGGGTGCTCGGCCTCTTCCTCTCAGCAGCAGCCGGAGGCAGGAGCTCACTCCTGAGCTCCGGCTTCTGGCTCTTGCAGTTTGCGGTGCTATGGGAGAGATGTCATGACGTCTCTCCCATAGTTATGAGGAGCGGGCGGCCAGGCGGAGGGCAGCGGTCCGGAAGCAGGAGTGGGGCTGGTGAGTATTGTTTTTTTTTTCTTTTAGTGTGTGTGTGTGTGTGTGTGTGTGTGTGTGTGTGTGTAGGGGGCATATCTAATGGGGCATATTTAATGAAGCATAACAACTTACTGGGGGCATATCTAATAGGGCATAACTGACTGGGGGCATATCTAATGGGGCATAACTACTGACTGGGGGCAGGCAAATTTTTAAGTTGATAATTTTTGTATGGCCCCCGAAGGATTTTATAAATATCCAAATGGCCCTTGCTAGAAAAAAGGTACTCCACCCCTGGCCTAAAGGGTGTCAAATTTGGGGGATCTCTGGTTTTTCAATGGGTTAGGGCTGTTCTTTGAACTCTGCCTGGCTTATTTCCCAAGGTAGTGTCACGTTTCCACCTGAACGAAGACATTGTGGTACCGGCCTTCCTCTCACCGGAGCTCTCAGCAGGGCAGGCCTCCCTGGATGTGGTCCGGGCTCTCCTGATCTACGTGGATCATACCAGTTCCTATGAAAATCGTATTCCCTCTTTGTCCTCTATGGATTCCACAAGAGGGGCACTGATGAACAGACTCTGGCCAGATGGCTTTACATGACTCTCACATGCCTACACGTAGGCTGACCTTCTGCGCTGGCTAATGTCTTTGCTCATTCTACTTGCTCTGTGGGTCCTCATGCGCAGCCCGCCGTGGCGCGTTTGCCGAACAACTGTTCAAGGTGGCCACGTGGTTTTATGTCTACACCTTTCTCAGGTTATATGCCTTTGATACATTTGCACCTCAGGATGCTTCATTTGGAAGCTGGATTCTTCTCCCCGCTCAGAAGTATCCTGTGCCTTGAACAACTGCTTTTAGATATCCCTATAGTCTCCCTGTGGATCACTATGGAACCCGAAGAAGAAAAGGAGAGTTATGGTAGACTAGCCCTTTTGGTTAATTTTCTTCAGGGTCCATAGGATCCACAGAGCACCCACCCTGACGCACCTGGCTTCTATGGGTTTTTTCCCTGGTCACAGTTTCCCTTCTCTTCTCCATGAGTGTTTTCTTGTGTGTACCAATTCTTCCTGGTTGCCTATCCTGCTCCTGCCTTGGGCTTGTTGACGAAACTGAAGTGCCTGAGCTGTGGGTTGGGTATAGGGGATGAGGACTGGAGTATCCTGGGATACCTAAAGCTTTAACTGTTTGGTGTTCGGTCCCTTACCATCACCTTCACCGCATTGTCTCCCTGTGGACGCTATGGCCCCTGAAGAAAGAGTTAACAATTGTAAGTCTACCATAACTCAATCTTCTTTTTTCTGTTTATTTAAAGGATAATTCCACTAAAAAAATCGCTTTTGAGATTTTAAAGGGACAGCACTGGGTACATGCTCCACATCACAAACAAACATTTCATCTGGTTGAAACAAATGAATTGGTAGCTTTTCATTGTGTTTCTTTCAGACATAAGTAAGCTGACTGGTTGTAGAGATCTGTACTTGGTGGGGGCTCAGTAATGCTATCCCACTGAATATCTGTGAAGAGCGGAAGACAAAAGGCCTAGAAACTCTAATGCAGTGGTAGCCAACCCTGGTCTTCGAGAGCTACCAACAGTTCACGTTTTCCAGGTAACCTAGCAGATGCACAGGTGCAGTCATCACTCACTGACACATTTTAAAAGATCTATAGATGGAGCTAATTACTTAACTTGTGAGGAGACCTGGAAAACATTAACTGTTGGTAGCTCTCGCGGACCAGTGATGGCTACCCCTGCTCTAATGTATTATGGGGGAAATGTATAAAGCAATGTGTGTATGCTCCATAACAGTCCATGTTTTAAGGATATCCATGCTTGAGCACAGATAGTTAAATCACAATGGCAAGGACACTTTTGTAACGTGCTCATGTATGGCTATCTTTAAATCTGGACTCTGGCCTGAGGATCGAGGTAGGGAAACGTCCACAAAATTATTTTATTAGAGAAAGTAAAGTTTTAGGATGATGAATAGTGAGTGCAATATCTTCTGTGCTTCCTTTTACTAAAGGCACAATTTTCTGCTTCTAGAACCACTTAGCCATTTCGATATCCATATGGATTAATCTTGAAGATAGTTGCATGCGTGCACCACATACTTTTTGCTTTAAATTACTCTATTTTCTCTATAACTACTTCATTAGAAAAATGAACCACAAGTTTCTGCATCAGGCTACATAGGTTTCCACAGGGAAACATCGGGCTGTAGAGATGCATCTGGATCCAGGCACCAGCTGGTAAAGCTTTAGCAGTGCCAGGATGCATCAGGTCCCTCCTCTATAACCCCGCCTCCAGGCACTGTGAACTTCGTTTTGAAGTCGGTGCCTTCAGTAGCAGGTCACTAAACAGCCCTGAAAGCTTTTCCTATTTCTTTATCATCCACTAGGGGTCACTGGAGTACTCTTGGGATATGGACGGCGTAGCAGAACAAAGGCACTGAATATTTAAATTTAGGACTCTCCACCCCTCCATATCCCAGAGTACCTCAGTGTACGACCTCAGTGTTTTTTCGGTGCTCACAGCACTAACATCGGCTTGTTGGAAGTTCCCACATTTGGTGGAAGATTTTATTAATTTTACTTTTTATTTTTACTTTTTACACTTCCCTTCCCAGTTTCTAGAAAAACATGGGTCCGGGATGGTGCCGCTGCAAGGCAGCGCATGGCGTGTCGGTCCTCACAAAGAGCACCCTCACAGCCACAGGCAGCCCACTGTCTCCTGCAAGCTGGACGGAGCTTACAGAAAGAAGCCCCGTCACAGCCAGGGAAAAAACAAAGAGCTGGACGGAGCTTACAGAAAGAAGCCCCGTCACAGCCAGGATGAAGTGATCAAGAAGCTGGACGGAGCTTACAGATAGAAGCCCCGTCGCAGCCATGATCTGAGAAGCTGGACGGAGCTTACAGATAGAAGCCCCGTCGCAGCCAGGACTGGAGACATGATCACATAAGGTAGGCTGGGGAACGGGACGGTCAGCGCAGGCTGCCGCCCGCTATGTGGGGGTATTGTAAGTCGCTCCCGCCGCACATCCGGCAGTCACAACGCCCCAGCCGCTCTATACTGCAGCCGCTCCGTCCGGCCATCTCAGCCGCTACGTCCGGCCGCCCAGCATGCCACAACCGGCGCCGCTCCGTCCACCCGCAGACAGCGTTAAGAGGGTGGCAACGGGCCGCCGCTCCGTTCGGCCGCCTAGCAACGGCCACCCGCAGACGCTCCGTCAGTCAGCAGAAACGGAGCGCTCCTGGTGACCTCCGCTGCTCGGCAAGAAAGCCTCCCTGCAATGAATTCCCTGGCTTCCCGCTGAGACACAGCGTTACAGGGAGCACGGGGGGAAGGGGGGCGGTGAAACTGGCAGATTACAAGGTGATGTAATCTATAAACCACAGACATATATATGTGACATGTCACTAGATAATAGGCTATTGAGTCTATTTTAATGATGGTGAGGCATGTATTGTAACACTGCAGGCATGTAGTGTAACATGCCCTGTGATTATTACTGTATAATAGGCTATTTAGCCTATATATTGATGTCTGTTATTATATATTAATGTCTGTGGTTATCACTGTAGGCTATTTAGCCTATATATTAATGTCTGTTATTATATATTAATGTCTGTGGTTATCACTGTATAACATCATATATATATATTTATTCAAGAGCATGTGTTGTACCCTGCCTATGATTATCATTGTATAATAGATTATATTAACACTGAAGCAATTGTTCTGTGTTTATCAGGGTCAGCATGGCATGACGGCCATTTTAACCATGCTTCCTGTTGTTTTACAGTTGTAGTTCCGGAACTTTCCTGCCATACATCCCTACGCCACCAGAGGCGCAGGGGTGTTAGTGGGAATTTTTGGTTCGGGTTTCACATAGGCTGCCTATGTGAACTGTTTTTCAGCCAGAAATAAATATATATTACACACCTTCAGATAATAACTTTACTAAGTCGTGCAGGTGTCTGTCCATTGCCTATTGTGTTGTCTGTCTGCATAGGGAGTAAGGCTCCAGCGCAGACTAAAAATACTTTTAAACTAGACATAAATCAACCACATGTTCACTACGTGGGTAGGTTTTCAGAATCCCAGACATTGGCAAATTAAATTAACTCCGCTCGACAAGAGCGGTAAGATCGACGGAAGTTATCCCGCAGGCTCTAATAAAGGAGTCTTTCCAAAGGTACAATTTTCCTTTGGGTACCAAGGTGTTAATTTAACTGGTTTATAATTTCATGCAGTCGGATAATTCTATGTCAGACCTCACATTAAACCAGCAATCAGATAGTGCGGGGTTTAGGCAACCATACATTGTTAATGACCAGTGAGTCATCGTTTCGAATTTACAGAGACTAAGGAGACTCTAACATCTAATCCGTCGAATTTAATAAACAACAGATTTTCAGTGAATTTCTTATTTAGAATATCTGACTAAGATTTAAGTCTATTTAACCGTTTCCACATCTAAATGGGAGAATCCGCCATTGGTGAATTCGTCTGTGTCAAACATTATAAACACCCAAGATACATTTGGGTCACCAGGCGCTCTATGTATGGAAACAATGACGATCACGTTTCACTTATCGTTAATACAAAGCGGCAGAGTATCTCTGTAAAGCTTCTGCTGACGGCTGTTACCTCGATTCTCGCTTTTTAGCGTCACTAGTTTCAGCACGACAAGGTCAGAAGTTGTTTGATAAAATTTCAAACGTTCATACTTTGGTCCGGCGGTTAAAGTCTTTACAATCTAGTCTTTTCAAGGCTGTGGTACAAGTCAAGACTTGTAACACCAGGGCGCTAAAGTCAACAAGACAGTGGCTGGACGACCTCTTAGGCCATCTCGAATTTCCAATTGTGGAAACGCGCCTTTACACATTTGCCGGGTTTCCAAACATCCACTCATGGATATATCCGCTATTTAAAGGTTAAAATACTGCCTCTGTCGGACGAAATTAAGAGTTTTGGCAGGTTGCCATTCAGTCTCTGCTGTTTTCAGCTGTTTTTATTTCCAGCCATGGTACACCAACAGAGTCAGGGCTACTTATTCCCCTCTGTTTGGCGTAACGAAACCAAAGGGCTCCGTCGCAGTCTCAATCACAGAGGGCTCCGTCGCAGTCTCAATCAGCAAGTTACTTACTGCAGTTTGGAAAATGGAATTTCTGCGGTTAGTAGTTGCATATTTGAAGCCACAAAATTTCATAATTGCGCTTGATCTTCAATACCCATACCGGTTTGGTCACCACATCACAGGTTCTAGAGTTTTGCAAAACGCCACAACCATTAACCATTTCATCTACCGGTTGGCTTCTTGTCAACGCCTCGGGTATTTACCAAAGAGATGTTGGTGATGATAGCTCATCTCAGAGCCCTGCCAGTGACAATCGTTCCATACTTAGACGATCTGCTCATAAGAACTCTGTTTCACCAGAGGTTCTTCTTACTGGCGCTACTAACGTACACCATGGTGGCAGGTCAAGTTCAAAAAGCGATCGCATCTAATTCCGTCTCAACGACTTCAATTCCTAGGTATGATTATAAATACGGTAAATCAAAGACATTTACCTACTACACCAGCAAATATACCAGATAGTACAATTAGTGCAAAAGCCACGCACACTAGCGGTACATTGGTGTATTCGCCTATTAGGAACAATAATGTGGTTTCAAAGCGCTTTAGTTCGCTGGGCTTCTCTCGCGTTTCCCACAGGGGGGCAAGGGTGTATATGCTCTGGACGAGAGTCTCAGAGCTTGAGGAGTTGTAGTTAAAAAGCTCAGCGACAGGGGTTCTAAAACGGATCACGACAGATTGCTGTCTATAAACGGATCACGACAGATTGCTGTCTATAAATGTCCTGGAACTCCGTGCAATTTACAATGCACTACATGCTTCGTTTTCAGTCTGTCCAAGTACAGTCAGAAACGCAACGGGAGTTGCATATACAAGAAGCTGCATGGCAATGCGGCAGGTAGCTTGAATCCTCAATTGCCCAGAACACCATTAGGTGATGTTGTCCACAGGGTTCATTCCGGAAGTGGATATCTGTTAGACAGATGATCTCACCCGTCGGGATTTATATCCTGAAAACTGGGCATTCAATCCAGAGGTGTTTCATATGTGAGTCCACAAAAGGGGTTACCCTCGGGTATACATGATGGCATCTCGCCACAATTACAAACGCTCAGTATGTGTACAGAACGACAGATCACAAGGGCAGTGGCGGTGGAGTCTCTCACATTCGTGTGGTCATACAGCATCGTGTATCTGGCTCCACCATTTTCCGCTGCTCTCTCCGTTGCGAAAACGGATCATAAGACAGTTCGTCAGTCATACTAGTGATATCTCATGGGTTTCGGAGAGCTTGCTTCCCGAATCTCCAAGGAATACTGGCACACGATCTTGGTCCGCTCATAATACGTCCAACCTGTTACAACAGGGAACGTTCTTTTACCCCTAGTTACCTATGTACCTATTACCTATATACCGCGGCTGCGGTTGACGGGGTGGTGGTTCAGACCGCCCTCTTAAGAAAAGAGATAGGGCATTACAGTATCGGTTATACCAACCGCTCATTATTACAAAATTTCGTGTGTCTATATAGGTGGGTGGGAAGCTCGGAAGTTCCGACTTCATCTTTCAAGTTACCCGTATTCTGTTATTTTACACACGGGGTGGAATGGAAAACTGCATTTATCTGCACTAAGGGTGCAGGTATCTGTGTGGTCAATTTATTTTCAAAGACGTTTGACTCTATTGCGTCGGTACACACCTTTCTACAAGGTGTCATCAAAGTACAGCCTCCATTTAGCCCACCTACAGCGCCATGCGACTGGAAGCTGGGTTCACATTTCTTACAGTTTTTAATATTTGAACCCTTACAACAAATGGGGATTAAGTTTCTCACTTGGAAAACGTTTTTCTTCTAGCCTTAGCTTCGGCAAGGGTTTGTTTTCACATTTAGGTGCCTTGTATTCCAAGCCACCGTATTTGGGGTTTTCTCATAACAAAGCAGAACTTCGGACGAATCCCGATTTCTTATTTTTCCACATCAATAAACCAATAGTGGTTCCTGTGTTGACGGCACATTCTGGAATTCTGAATGTGGTACATTACGCGTCTATATGTCCGAACGTCTACAGTTCGTAATACGGATACGTTGTTTGTTCTCTATGATGCTGCCAACTGCGGTTAGCCAGTTTCTCAGCAGACATTATCCAGTTGGATAAAAATGACTACAAGTCAGGCTTACTTTAAGGCTAAGTTACAGTCGCCTACGTCAGTAATAGCTCATCCCACAGGTTCTGTGGGAATGTCATGATCAGCTGGTCGTTAAGCGTCTACGACGCGGCTACATAGTCTTCAGTGCACACGTGTGTGCGCGTTTACACGTTATGAAACGGTTGCGGCATCAGCATCTAGCTTTGGCCGCCTACTGTTACAGGTGTCAAACAGCTCTCCCGCCCACGAGGGAAGCTTTGGTACGTCCCAAGAGTACTCCAGTGACCCCTAGTGGATGATAAAGAAAATAGGATTTTGGTACTTACCAGGTAAATCCTTTTCTTTGAATCCATAGGGGGCACTGGACGCCCACCCAGAGCAGTTTTACCTGGGTTGTATTAAGCTCAGAGGAGCTTATGGTAACACATTTTCACCGATTGGTTCAAATTATAAAGTTCTATCGGTTATGGTGTCAACTGTTTAGTTAACAGTAAAGTTATGGGTCAACTTTGTTGTTGTCCGTTATGTTATAGGAATTCTCCATTGTCAACCTCTCTATATAGTTCCTGTTCGCTCAGTAAAAAACACTGAGGTCGTACACTGAGGTACTCTGGGATATGGAGGGGTGGAGAGTCCTAAATTTAAATATTCAGTGCCTTTGTTCTGCTACGCCGTCCATATCCCAAGAGTACTCCAGTGCCCCCTATGGATTCAAAGAAAAGGATTTACCTGGTAAGTACCAAAATCCTATTTTGACTGAAAACCTGTGTTTTTTTTCCTCCAGGCTTGCAGCGCTGTAAGTCAGGGTGACTTCAGCGTGCAGCTCTGTCACCCCCCACGCGGCTCCGCATACTACCGCTGGCTTGCCCGGGTACTTGCGGTGGGGACGTCCATGGCAATAAGGTACTACTGTGAGACGCTTTCTGGGATCGCGTTGCTGTCCCCGGGGAGCAGGTAAGAGGGTCTCCTTGTTGGACCCGCTATTTAAATCTCGATCCGTCCGCGTTCTGTGGAGATGGACCGCGGCGCTGCCGTGGACACTGCCACCAAGCAGGGACCCCACTAGACCACCAGGGCAATAGGCACACAGGCCAGGTGTATTAACACCTATTTAAATAAGGCTCCATAGTGCCTAGTGTGGAAGACCAGCATAGGGGAGGCGGCGTTTGACCTGTAGCCACTCCCCTGGCTCTGGGCACCATCTACAAAAGTTCCCGCCCTTGAGCTTCCTCATTCTCCCTCTTCCCTCACAAGACCGGGCGGCCATCTTGCAGCATTGCAGCAGCAGGTCTCCAGGTTTGCTGGGCAAAGTGTCCCTGTAAAAACAAATCACTTGAGTATCCTATCTGCTTCATAAGGCAGCATTAGTTGATATAAGTGTTCCCTGCAATTAATTTGTACGAGTTTTCTGCACTATCCTCAAGCCTCAGGGCTGTATTGTGATATAAAGGTCCTTTGCAGTATTATTGTTAAAATATTATCTGCATTGTGTGTGTGACTGAGTGCCTTTATCTGCTGTCTGGTTTCACTTTTAGTGTATCTCAAGATACCTCTCCCTGATATTCTATACCCTGGGCTGTTGTACGTGTGGGTTAAAATTGTAGCTGATAGATTTTATCTACATGCATATATAAGTATATATCTGTGTTAGTCACATTATACCCTGTACTGTTTTTTTTTTTTTTTTCCCGACTATGTAAGCTCATTTTGTTTTCATTATTGTTATGTCTAACAAAAAGGGCCGCAAACCGGCTGATGCCCCTGTACTAATGTCCTGCAGAGTGTGCACAGCTGGTTTGTCTGAGGGGCACATGACGATCTCTTTGCTGTTTAATAATCTCCCAGTCAGTCCGCTGCTCCTGCCTCCATGGGCAGAATTCTCATCATTATTGGGTACCCTGGTAGAACGCCCTGCGTCTACTATGGGTCTGTCTGTGGCACTACGCTATCAAATGGTGCCTATGGTAAAGCCGCCATGGGCGAATAATGTGTCTAATCAGCTACAACAACTAAATCAGTTTCTGGTTAGACATAAGGCTCCCTCAAGGCACAAATATGTCCCTAGTCTCTAAGTGGGCTGCTTCCTCACAATCCTCTCTGATGTCTCATCTGAAGAGGGAAGGGGAGCATAAGCTCACTCTGACACAGACTCCTGTGCTGCAGATGAGGAAGCTCCTATGTTAGTTGATGTCCCTACCCTGGTAGATGCTATTAGGCATATACTCCACCTGACTGAGGAGGAGGAACTCACTGCAGTGTCAAAGAATACTGATAAAGTTGAAAAGAAGGTGGTAGTTAAAACTGAGTTACCCCATTCTGATAATTTATTGGACATCCAACGGGAACCCTGGACTACTCCAGTCAAGTAGTTCCCTGTCTCTAAAAGGGCTTTGGCTCGTTATCCTCTACCTGCAGAGATTTGTAACAAATGGGAAAATCTGACACCGGTGGATTCTCCTGTCACCCGCCTTGTGGTGTCCTCTACTTTGCCACGTACTACTGTCACCTCTCTGAGGGAACTGACAAACAAACGTATTGAGGCCTGCCTGAAGTCTATTTACTCCCTTACAGGTGCCGTCCATAGACTTACTATAGCTGCCTCTTGAGTGGCAAAGGCAATTGAAGCTTGGGTTCTGGCCCTAGAGGATGAGCTACGCGAGGATATCTGTGAGGAAGGCAGACAATACTGCTACGTCCATTCTGGCACGCCGTATTCTGTGGTTGAGGTCACCTTCACCGGTGATACTCTGGCGAATAATTGAATAAGATAGTGTCTGCATTGTTGGCTGCCAAGACAGCCTTTCTAAACACCCCCCACTCCACTAATCCTTCTCAGAAGACTAAAAGCACTACTTTTAGCTCATTTCGCCCTCAAGGAAAAACGAAAGGTCAGTCATACAGTAGACCAGTGATGGGAAACATTTGGCACTTTAGCTGTTGTTGAACTACACATCCCAGCATGTCCTGCTACAGTTTTGCTATTTGGCCACTCTAAAACTGTAAAAGGGTATGCTGGGATGTATAGTTCAACAACAGCTGCAGTGCCAGAGGTTCCCCATTACTGCCCTTTACATTCTCGCAATTCCGAATCCTCCAAGACCAAACGGTACTGGGCGGCTCGTCAGCCTACCACTAAATCTGACCAGCCTGCAGCCTGACGGGCGTGCCTCCACCTGGGTGACTCCAGGGTGGGAGTCTGACTTCTGCACTTTTCCAAGGCTTGACACATGACCACTTTGGACGCTTGAGTGCTATATGTTGTCTATCACGGGTACGGTGTCTCGTTCATGGGACTTTCCCCTCACCAGTACTTCACGGGCCTTCCATCTGACCCAATAAAGGCACAAACTCTGCGAACTTTGGTCAATTCCCTTTTTCTCACAGGAGGGATTGCGCTGATCCCTCAGTCCCAAAGGGGCAGAGTTTATTACTCGACCAAGTTTCACATGGAAACTTTGCGCTCAGTTCTGGCTATGGAACCTGGAAACTACATGGTATCCCTGGATATACAGGATGCATATCTGCATATTCCTATTGCCAAGTCGCATCAGCAGTTCCTGCGGTTTGCTATTGGCAAGCTTCATTACCAATTCCAGGCTTTGCCGTTTGGACTGGCTACAGCTCCTTTTGTCTTTACCAAGGTCATGGTTGTTATGACAGCATACCTTCGTCGCCACGGAATAAGAATTCTACCGTGCCTGGACGGTCTTCTGATTCTGGCAAATTCACACTAAGCTCTCTTCAGTCATCTCCAACTGATGGCAACCTTCCTTCAGTCCCACGGTTGGCTGATAAATTGGAAGAAGACCTCCCTGGTTCCGTTGCAAAGCATGGTACACCTAGGGGCACTTCTGGACACTCAGTCAGAGACTCTATCCCCAGACAAAGTCCTGAAAATGCAGGACAGTATACGTCACTTCCTTCATTGCTCTAGCGTGTCAATACACTCGGCAATGCAGACACTCGGTCTTATTGTGTCGTCCTTCGACATGATAGAGTATCCTCAATTTCATTCCCGCCCTCTGCAAAGATTGATTCTTTCCAAATGGAATGACCTACCTCATCAGGTCAGATCTCCAATGATCTCCTTGTTTCCAGAGGCTCGCTTGTCGCTGACTTGGTGGCTACAAGACCAGCAATTGAGCATGGGTTGTCCCTTCTGGATCCCCAGCTGGGTCCTGCTGACAATGGACGCCAGTCTTCGGGGTTGGGAAGCTGTGACAGAGAAACACGTGTTACAGGGATGTTGGACCAGGGAAGAATCTCTGCTTCCAATCAATATACTGGAGTTGAGAGCAGTGTTCAATGCACCGGCTCGTCCTTCCTACAGAACAGGCCTGTTCAAATACAATCAAACAATGCCACCACGGTCGCTTATATCATCCAGCAGGGTGGCAGTCGATGCTGTAAGGCAATGATGGAAGTGTCCAAAATTCTTCACTGGATGGAGCGCTATCTACCTGCCATATCGGCCGTGTTTTTTCAGGGCAATCTCATCTGGGAAGCAGACTTCCTCAGTTACCAGGATGTTCACTATGGAGAGTGGACTCTTCATCCAAAGGTCTTTCAAATCCTGGTAGACAGACTGGTTCCACCAAATGTGGATCTCATGGCATCTCGACACAATCACAAGGCTCATGTCTTCGGATCTCGAACCAGGGACCCTTGGGCTGCGTTCGTGGACACATTGGCAGTCTCGTGGAACTTTCGCCTGCCTTACATATTCCCTCTGTTGTCACTTCTTGCCCAGGGTTCTTCGAATGTTCAAACAAGAAGGAATTCTCATTCTAGTCGCTCCTGCATGGTCCAGACATCACTGGTTCTCAGATCTCCAGGGACTCTCGGCAGAGCGTTCCCTTCTACTTCCTCAACGACATGACCTCCTACAGCAGGGCCCTTGTCTTCATACGGACCTGGCCAAACTAGCTTTGATAGTGTGGCTCTGGAAGCATCACTCCTGAGGACCAAAGGGTTCTCCGAGGCTGTCATTCAGACTATGCTGAACCGGCTTCTGCCCGAATATATTACAGATTGTGGCATGCTTACTTCACTTGGTGTGCTGCAAAGAATTATGACGCCTCTAAATTCACAACTTCCAGTCTTCTGGCTTTTTTCCAACGAGGTTTGTGCCTTCGTCTTGCCTCTCTCAAGGTACACATTTCTGCCTCTGTCTGGTTCCAACGCAAGATTGCCTCCATCCCTGATGTACAAACGTTCATTCAGGGTGTTGCACGTATTCAGCCTCCCTATGTCCCTCCAGTGGCTCCATGGGATCTGTCTATTGTCTTGGAGACTCTTCAAGAAACCCTGTTCGTGCCTCTGCAATCTGTGGACCTCAAATGGCTCACGTCCAACGTCCTTTTCTTGCTGCCTATTGCCTCTGCGAAGGGGGTTTCAGGCTTTGGTGCAATATCCTGCCGTCTACCCTTCTTAATATTCCACCGTGACAGGGCTGTTCTCCGAACTAGGCCTGGTTACCTAACCTAAGGCGGTTTCATCTTTCCACCTTAACCAAGAGATTGTAGTTCTGGCTTTTATCAATCCAGACTTGTCTGCTAAAGAGCGTTCTTTGGATGTGTTTAGAGCTCTACATGTGTATGTGGATCGTATCACTTTCATTAGACGGTCACATGCCCTCTTTGTCCTTTTTTAATTTCACAAATGTGGCTGTCCTGCTAATAAACAGACGCTGGCCAGATGGATTAGAGTGGTGATTGCACATGCTTATTCTTGAGCCAGTATTCCAGTTCCAGCTACGATTAATGCCCATTTTACTCCGGCTGTAGGACCTTTTTGGGGTGCACGTCGTGGAGCGTCCACCAAACAATTGTGCATGGCGGATATGTGGTCTTCAGTGAACACGTTTCTTAGGTTTTATGCCTTTGATACCTTCGCCTCCCAAGATGCTTCCTTTGGAAGCTGGATTCTCATATCCGCTCTGGCACGTCCCCTCCCTTGAGGTACTGCTTTAGGACGTCCCTGATGTTTCCCTGTGGAAACCTATGTACCCTTCTGCAGAAAGTAAGTTATGGTTGACTTACCATTGTTAACTCTTTCTGCAAACTACATAGGTTCCACAGGGCGCCCACCCAGACGCACCTAGCTTCTTTGGATTTGTATGGCATTGGCCTTTGGTTCCTTTCTCCTGTCGTGAGAATGTGTTCTTGTGTGCCTAATGTCTTCCTTCTCTCTTGCCTGCTTCCTGCATTGGACTGGTTAACAAAACTGAGCTTTACAGTGCCTGGAGATGGGGTTATAGAGGAAGGACCCCCGATGCATCCTGGTACAGCTAAAGCTTTACCTGTTAGTGCCTGGATCCAGATCCATCTCTACCTCCCCAATGTTTCCCTGTGGAACTTATGTATTTCGCATAAAGAGGGTTAGCAATGGTAAGTCTACCATAACTTACTTTTCTGTTTTCTTAACAGCTCTCACAATCCACGGCTGTTATGGAAGGTCCTGTATCCAATCCACCATCAACTAACAGTCCTGACGTGAGCTCGCAGCAGCCTGCTACTGAGCAACCTGTACAAGAGGTCAAAATGGAGGTTAAACCGGAAAATGAATTGGAGTCTGTGTCTATAGTTGAACCTGTAGAGGAGAAGCTTGAGGTAAAGTGTTGCGGTACAACAGACATGAAGCTAATTTTATTGCTGTACGGTGTTACCAAAAATAAAGCTAAAGAGTGTTTTTTTGTTTTTTTTTTTTCTTCTGTAAGCTGCTATTAATTTAGATTGTGGAGAATTCTGTTGAACGTGATGTGCTGCCATATGTGTTAGTGCTACCTTTGCAAGATTTCTTTCGTATATGTCTATTTACCGGCAGACGGGATGCCAGCTGTCAATATCCCGACAGCGGCAACCTGTCTGTCAGTATGCCGGCAGCGGGGCGATCTGAGAGTACCCCACTCTATGGGTGTCTTTTTCGCATTGTCATCTGTCTGGATTTCAGCGTTGTTATCCTGAGCGCCGGGATCCCGGTATACGTTTAATTTGCCGACTGTCGGGATCCCAGCGTTCAGGATACAGACGCCGGAATGCCGACAGCCAGAATCCCAGCGCGCAGGGGCTATTCCCACTCTATGGGTGTCCACGACACCCATAGATGGGCATAGATCCTGTGGTGAGCGCAGTGAGTCTGCAAGGGGACCCTTTAAGCTCGCCTTGCTGCCGGTATACTGATGGCCGGCATCCCGGCCACCTGGGAATCATACTGAACCTGGGATACCTACAGCCGGCATTTTAACTGCAACCCGATGTAATTAGTACAGCAACAACCCTCTCCTTCATTATGCTTGTTCATGGCAGAGTCCCCTAATTCCATTACCATATACATGGAGGAAGGAAAGCTCTGGCTCAGTTCATTTGACCCTCTCCTTGTGAATGTGCTGAAACACATGCCTTCCAGCTACGAAATTCTCAGCAAAAGAAATAAGGGGGGTAAATTCCAAGTTGATCGCAGCAGGATATTTTTTAGCAGTTGGGCAAAACTATGTGCACTGCAGGGGGGGCAGATATAACATTTGCAGAGAGAGTTAGATTTGGGTGGGTTATTTTGTTTCTGTGCAGGGTAAATGCTGGCTGCTTTATTTTTACACTGCAATTTAGATTGCAGATTGAACTCACCACACCCAAATCTATCTCTCTCTGCACATGTTATATCTGCCCCCCCTGCAGTGCACATGGTTTTGCCCAACTGCTAAAAAAATTTCCTGCTGCGATGAACTTGGAATTACCCCCATAGCCAAGGGAAAATGGAGTTATACTTACTGTTACTTGTTGGACTGCAGCTTAAAATACTTTTTTTATTTCTTTCATCCACTAGGGGACACTGGAGGCTTATAACAGTGGATATAGATGGGTGGGTAAGTGGAGCCTGCACTGTAAATTTAGAAGTGTGACTGGCTCCTCCCACTCTATGACCCCTTCCAGACCATTTTTAAAAAAGGCGCCCAAGAAAGCCGGTCACTCTCCGGGCTTTCTACAGCAGTCTTATTTTTAATTTAACGTGTAAGGCAAACTTTGAGGACAGGCAGACAGCACTGCTCCTGTCTGCTTGCGACATTGTAGCTACCGGGGGGACCAGTCGCTACCTCTTGAGGCTGATGCTCTGTGTCCCTGGCTTCAGAAACTCTGATCTCTGGGGTTTTCCAAATGCAGCTGCATGCGGCTTGTGTTTTTGGACCCCACCAGCCAACTTTCTTCAAGGTAGTCTGAGAGTACTATCCAACTAACTGACTAACAGGGAGTACAGGAGAAAATAGGCCGGTGATTAGGGTAAGGTTTGCAGTCCGCAGTGCGCAACATAGCCTAAGGGGGTTAAGAGACTCGTCACAGCAGGCTAACCACAGCGCAAACTAATTATATCTGCTCTAGCATATTTTAAAAGAAGGGTTCTATACACTGAACAACAGAGGGGACGGAGCTTAGCTCTTTGCAGACTTCAACTCCCAGGCTCCCCAGCATTTCCTGTCTGACTCAGGATAGCCCTGCACATATAGTTGATGAGGCAGAAAAAAGACAATGTCCATCGAGTTCAACCTATAAAACCACATGTTTTCAGCCATTTTACAAGAGCACATTGGTGTTCCAGGCTGCTGCTGACTGTGCTGTTCTCTACAGCAACAGCTCTGAAAATGCAGTGGTAGGGGTGCAAAAGCATACAGTAGAAATATAAGTCTCCACAGTTGAGAGAGAGATGGATATATATCTTTCTTCTGGATTGCTATATCTATATATATATATATCTATATATATATATCTATCTATATATATATATATATATATATATATATATATATATATATATATATATATATAGAGAGAGAGGTGTGTGTGTGTGTGTGTGTGTGTGTGTGTGTGTGTGTGTGTGTATGTATATATATATATATATATATATATATACACACATATATCCAAAAACACCTTAATCCTGCGCTATAATATTGCTGCCCTCTATATTGACCAATATTGGTCTTAAGGACCTGAAGATTTATATGATTGTAAATTTTTGGAATACCTAGCTGTACTGATCATCTCTCTGAAGTCCGCAAAGGATGAATGTGGCTGGAGTGTGTCAGCAGTTCATGCAAGACGAAGGCATTGATGCTATGGATTGGCCCGCCCGTTCTCCAGAACTGAATCCAATTGAGGACATCTGGGACATCATGTCTCGCTCCATCCACAGACTGTGCAGGAGTTGGCGGATGCTTTAGTCCAGGTCTGGGAGGAGATCCCTCAGGAGACCATCCGCCACCTCATCTGGAGCATGCCCAGGCGTTGTAGGGAGGTCATACAGGCACGTGGAGGCCACACACACTACTGAGCCTCATTTTGACTTGTTTTAAGGACAATACATCAAAGTTGGATCAGCCTGTAGTGTTTTTCCACTTTAATTTTGAGTGTGACTCCAAATCCAGACCTACATGGGTTAATAAATTTGATTTCCATTGATAATTTTTGTGTGATTTTGTTGTCCGCTCATTCAGCTATGTAATGAACAAAGTATTTAGTAAGAATATTTCATTCATTCAGATCTAGGATGTGTTATTTTAGTGTTCCCTTTATTTCTCTAACGTCCTAGTGGATGCTGGGAACTCCGTAAGGACCATGGGGAATAGCGGGCTCCGAAGGAGGCTGGGCACTCTAGAAAGATCTTAGACTACCTGGTGTGCACTGGCTCCTCCCACTATGACCCTCCTCCAAGCCTCAGTTAGATTTCGTGCCCGGCCGAGGTTGGATGCACACTAGGGGCTCTCCTGAGCTCTTAGAAAGTTATAGTCTTAGAATTTGTTATTTTCAGTGAAACCTGCTGGCAACAGGCTCACTGCAGCGAGGGACTAAGGGGAGAAGAAGCGAACTCGCCTGCTTGCAGCCGGATTGGGCTTCTTAGGCTACTGGACACCATTAGCTCCAGAGGGATCGACCGCAGGCCCAGCCTTGATGTTCGGTCCCGGAGCCGCGCCGCCGTCCCCCTTACAGAGCCAGAAGCAAGAAGATGGTCCGGAAAATCGGCGGCATGAAGACTCTGTCTTCACCAAGGTAGCGCACAGCACTGCAGCTGTGCGCCATTGCTCCTCTCACACACTTCACACTCCGGTCACTGAGGGTGCAGGGCGCTGGGGGGGGCGCCCTGAGGCAGCAATAAAAACACCTTGGCTGGCTAAAATACCTCAATATATGGCCCCAGGGGCTATATATGAGGTAAATACCCTGCCAGAATTCCATAAAAAACGGGAGAATAGGCCGCGAAAAAGGGGCGGAGCCTATCTCCTCAGCACACTGGCGCCATTTTTCCCTCACAGCTCGGCTGGAAGGAAGCTCCCTGGCTCTTCCCTGCAATTCTACAGTACAGTAAGAGGGAAAAGAGAGGGGGGGCATTAAAATTGGCACTGTATACAGTATATTATATAAAAAGCAGCTATTAGGGACATAACTCAGTTAGTCCCTGTATATATATAGCGCTCTGGTGTGTGCTGGCATACTCTTACTCTGTCCCCCCAAAGGGCTTTTGTGGGTCCTGTCCTCGTTTAGAGCATTCCCTGTGTGTCTGCGGTGTGTCGGTACGGCTGTGTCGACATGTTGAATGAGGAGGCTTATATGGTGACAGAACAGAGGCCGATATATGTGATGTCGCCCCCTGTGGGGCCGACACCAGAGTGGATGGATAGGTGAAAGGTATTAACCGACAGTGTCAACTCCTTACATAAAAGGGTGGATGACGTAACAGCTGTGGGACAGCCGGCTTCGCAGCCCGCGCCTGCCCAGGCGTCTCAAAGGCCATCAGGGGCTCAAAAACGCCCGCTCTCTCAGATGGCAGACACAGATGTCGACACGGAGTCTGACTCCAGTGTCGACAAGGTGGAGACATATACACAATCCACTAGGAACATCCGTGACGTGATCCCGGCAATAAAAAATGTGTTATACATTTCTGACTTTAACCCAAGCACCTCTAAAAATGGGTTTTAGGTTTGGGGAGAAAAAACAGGCAGTGTTTTGTTCCCCCATCAGATGAATAAATGAAGTGTGTGAAAGCGTGGGTTCCCCCGTTAAGAAACTGGTAATTTATAAAAAGTTACTGATGGCGTACCCTTTCCCGCCAGGTGGATAAGTTACGCTGGGAGATATCCCCTAGGGTGGATAAGGCGCTCACACGTTTTTGTCAAAAAAGGTGGCACTGCCGTCTTAGGATACGGCCACTTTAATAGATACCTGTTGATAAAAAACAGGAGGCTATCCTGAAGTCTGTATTTACACACTCAGGTACTAGACTGAGACCTGCAGATAGTGCTGCTGCAGCGTGGTCGGTGACCCTGTCAAACAGGGATACTAGTTGGCAAACATAAAAACATATTAAAGACGTCGTCTTATATATGGGGGATGCACAGAGGGATATTTTGCCGGCTGGCATCCAAAATAAATGTAATGTCCATTCTGTCAGGAGGGTATTAGAGACCTGTCACTGGACAGGTGATGCTGACTTAAAAAGCGCATAGAGAGCCTTATAAGGGTGAGGAATTATTTGGGGATGGTCTCTGGGACCTCGTATCCACAGCAACTGCTGGGAAGAAATAATTTTACCTCAGGTTTCCTCACAGACAAAGGTACAGTCCTTTCGGCTTCAGAAACAAATGGCGCTTCCTTTCTGTACAGAGACAAGGGTAGAGGAAAAAAAAAGCTGCACCAGTCAGCCTGTTCCCAGAATCAAGATTCTTCCCCCGCCTCCTGTGAGGCCACACCATGACGCGGGTGCTCCACAGGTGTAGCCAGGTACGGTGGGGGGCCGTCTCAAAAAAAAAAAAAAAATTTCAGCAATTAGTGGGCTCGCTCACAGGTGGATCCATGTTTCTTTCAAGTAGTATTTCAGGGGTACAAGCTGGAATTCGAGATGTCTCCCCCCAGCCGTTTCCTAAAATATGCCTTGCTGACAACTCCCTCAGGCAGGGAGGCTGTGCTAGAGGCAATTAATAAGCGGTATTCCCAGCAGGTAATACTCAAGGTGCCCCTACTTCAACAAGGACGGGGTTACTATTCCACACGGGTTGGGGTACCGAAACCGCATGGTTCGGTGTGACCCATTTTATATTTAAAATCCTTGAACACAAAAATTCAAGTTCAAGATGGAATCGCGCAGGGCGGTTATTCCAAGCCTGGACGAGGGGGATTACATGGTATCCTGGGACATCAAGGATGCTTACCTGCATGTCCCCATTTACCATCCTCGCCAGGAGTACCTCAGATTTGTGGTACAGGATTACCATTACCAAGTCCAGACACTGCCGTTTGGACTGTACATGGCACCGAGGGTGTTTTATCAAGGTAATGGCCGAAATGTTGATACTCCTTCAAAAAAAGGGAGTTGTAATTATCCCGTACTTGGACAATCTCGTTATAAGGGCGAGGTCCAAGGAGCAGTTGGTAGTCGGGGTAGCACTATTTTGGAAAGTGCTACAACAGCATGGTTGGATTCTAAACAGTCCAAAGTCACAGCTGGTTCCCATGACACGTCTACTGTTCCTGGGGATGGTTCTGGACATAAACCAGAAATAGTGTTTCTCCCGGAGGAGAAAGCCAAGGAGTTGTCATCTCTAGTCAGAGACCTCCTGAAGCCAAAATAGGTAGCGGTGCATCATTGCACGCGAGTCCTGGGAAAAATGGTAGCTTCCTACGAAGCAATCCCATTAGGCAGGTTCCATACAAGAACTTTTCAGAGGGACCTGTTGGACAAGTGGTCCGGATCGCATCTTCCGATGCATAGGCTGATAACCCTGTCTCCAAGGACCAGGGTATCTCTACTGTGGTGGCTGCAGAGTGCCCATCTTCAAGAGGGCCGCAGGTTCGGCATACAGGACTAGGTCCTAGTGACCATGGATTCCAGCCTTTGAGGCTGGGAGGCAGTCACACAGGGAAGAAATTTCCAGGGACTTTGGTCAAGTCAGGTTATTTCCCTACACATAAATATTCTGGACCTGAGGGCCATTTACAATGCCCTGAGGCCGGCAAGGCCTCTGCTTCAAAACCAGCCGGTACTGATCCAATCAGACAACATCACGGCAGTCGCCCATGTAAACCAACAGGGCGGCACAAGAAGCAGGATGGCGATGGCAGAAGCCACAAGGATTCTCCGATAGGCGGAAAATCATGTGTTAGCACTGTCAGCAGTGTTCATTC